>NW_007257977.1:335762-387755 GCF_000164805.1 Carlito syrichta | reverse complement strand
CCCCTCCCGATTTCGCTTGCTGAGATTTCAGTTGTTCCCATCAACTGCAGTCTGAAAATATTGAATGGAAAATTCTGGAGACGAGTCATATGTTTTAAATTTCATACCATTCTGAATACTGTTTAAATTGTTCTGTTTTATTATTAGTTCGTGTTAATCTCTTACTGTGCCTAATGTATAAATTAAACTTTAGTATCGGTGTATATAAGAAAAGACATAGTACATGTTTTTCAGTTGCCACTCAAGGTTTCAGGCTGGGAGTCCTGGAAGATGACTCCAAGGATAAGGGAGGACTACTGTGAATGCAATGAGACCTGCAAAGCATTCAGTGCACTGCTAGACACAGTGTAGGCGCTCCGGAAATGCTAAGTCTTGGTCCTTCTAAGTCCTGAATCAGAATCTCGAAAATTGCAGACAAATGGCCTATAATTATTTTTACTCTTTTCTTTTTAAATATCTAAAGAATATGAAAGCTGAAATAGGTCTCTGGTTTTGCTTGGTCTGAGCCCTTTAAGTGGTGAGAAACTTAAGCCTTTGGTTAAAGATTCTTAGATTTGGTATTCTTAATATACAAAATAAATTTTATTAATAGCAAGAAAATAAGGTTTAAATTTGGAATGATTTTATTTAGGCCATAATTAAGTCAACTTTTTAAAAAGTAAGAGTGATTTTGAAAATACTCTGTCTGGGTCACTGTGCCTTAAACATTATTTTGGGATAAAAATATTTAAAAGAGCGGGTTTGAGACCCATACCGGGCAACTTGGCAAGACCTCATCTCTACAATAAATAAAAAATTAGCCAGGCCTGGTACCGCACGCACCTGTAGTTCCAACTACTCGGAAGACTGAGGCAGAAGGATCGCCGGAGCCAGCAGGTTGAGGCTGCGGTGGCTGGGAGCGTGCCACTGTACTCCAGTCTGGGTGACGGAGTGAGACTCCAACTCAAAAAAAAAAAAGAAAAAAAAAAATTTAAAGAAACTTTAAGTATTTAGAAAAAGGTAAATTACATAAGGCTACAGAAGTCTAATTCCTGAGGACCCATTAATAAATGAGTTGACTACTAGTACCAACAGAGAGTTTCTAGAGGGAAAGAAAAAATAATTCAAGTTACAGATTAAACCGTCTTTGCTTTGGAGAAGAACTCCTGAGTGTAACTTCTTCATGTTTGCTTTTAGTCATTCCACAAGTCAAGATTTCATGAAAATACATAGTAGCCAAAGATTAGGTCTGAGATCAAAGGGCCTTCCTAAAATGTTTTTATTTTCTCCAGAGCAGCATGGGAGAGTGGAAAGAGCATTGCACCAAGAGCCAAGAGCTCCCCTCCTAGTCTCAGATCTGCCAATAAGTGACCAGGTAAACCACTTCGCCTCTGAGGATGTCTAAGTGCTTTGAGTAGGAAGACCAAGCTATGGTCAAAAAGGGCAGAAGCAAGACAGGCCTCACACCTACCATTTGTCCTTAGCAACAGTCACCCAACAAATGAGGTTGGGCCTGTCTTCTAGATGATGAAGCTGAAATCTCTCCTGACTCATAAAGGTAATCTCATTCTCCTAGACACTGTAAGTTAAATTCTGGAATCATCTGAGCTTCCTTCTCTCTTGACTATTCACTATGAACAGATGTAACATGAAAGTTTCTTTCACATTGGACAATTTTTCTATTCCTGGTTCGGCACTCTTCCTCTCATGCCTGGGTCACTGAGATTGAACGTACCCTGACTGTGGCTCTATCAGGCAGGCCTCTCCTTCTGAACCTCCCAACACATCATCACCATCACATGACAGATGTCAAAGTCCAGCATGCCATCATGTCATAAACCTTTCCTCTTATTATCAATTAAATAACTGTAATTTTATATTGGAGACCAAAGAAACAATTTGCTTTATGGCAACTTTCCCCAAATAGCCACATAAATTAATGTGTCTTTTTTAAAGTATTGATTTTCTGTTTGCAAAACTATTACAATGAATTACACTGGGTGAACTGATAATATGTTGGCTGTTATGCCTAAAACAGCAGCTCTTTTATATGAGACTAAATATCTGTATATGAACAACTCAACAAACTTCTTAAGACTGCAGTCTGAAAAACACAATTGTGTTTGTGGGTGTGCAAACATATATAGATACTTGGAGATTTTTGACGGAGGAAGGGAGAGGCAGCACATACAGGAAACAGAGATTATCTAGTTTGTTTCTATTGTTTAGGATTCAATCAAGCTCAAAATTCAGAGTAGGTGCTCCATCCAGGAAGATGGAAGGTTTTCAAAATATGCTCAGCTTCAATCATAACTCAAAGCACTTAAAGGATGTTTCCAATAATCCTTATACTTCAAACACAAGAATGATGCCATTACCAGTGTGGTAGAACATTCTCACAAGAGGAAAGAGATAATTGTTTCCAGGATGGCTTTGTTGCCTAAAATTAAAATGCAGAGCACAAGGATTCTCAATATATAATTGCCAAAAAAAAGTGACAATGAACCCATGAACCCAGTGCCATTATGTTCAGACTCCCTCAAAGACTGGTCTCCACTTCTCCAACCCCCAATCTTAAAAAAAAAACCCTGCCACATAGCCCACTAGTCTACTTGTTCTTCCCTGAATGCAATGGGCACCTTACTACCTTCACATCTGGGGTAGTGAGCATTTATAATTTGATGTTGCTTTGGCAGCCATTTGTAAATACAACTTGAAATTTCTCATACCAGAAGCAGGGCTCAGCTACACTTGACAATTTCCAATGGAATACCCCACTGAATGGCTCCAGCTGGTGGTAGAGGCATCTCACATGTCCAGCAGGCTGGGAACCTCACTTTCCCACCACACCCTTTAAACAGACCATTCAGACATTTACCTGCAAACTTAAAGTGACCACCTCCCAAGTCAGTGTAACTTTGTAGAACTAGTGCCTGCTTGCTTTAAACCCACTAATCAAAGCTCCCCACAGGAAACCAGTTTGAATAACACCCTGGACCCAATAAGACGCTGGCCCATGGGTCTCTTCTCTTCCTCTGCCTGTACCTTCCTGGCCTATGCGGTGGAATTTGGGGCCTCCAAGTTTGCTAATGTACCAGCCAGGGTCTGTAAGTACTAAAAATTCTTAAACTTTCACTTTGCAGCTGAGCTGCTGAAGCCATGTCCACAATCCCACCCCAATGGACAGACATGCAGGTGGATTACCTGTTGGTGTTCTTTAGTCCAGGCCTCTCCACTGCTGGTGTTACCAGCTAGGTTGGTAGAGTTTCCATCAAAGCACTAGGCCCACACCACGCCCTCTGCCTGATGACCTCCTCTCATTCTTTTTACTACTTATTCCATTCCAGACCCACTCAAACCCTTCCTGCTCTGTGAACCCCCTCACTGATCTCCTTTCTCCTCCAGATACCTACCGACCTCCTTCTTTATACTTCCATTTTACAACTCCACAGAATCTTAGTGTCTTCCTTCTTTTTGAGATCGCTGACCTTTCTCTCTCACCAGATATCAAAAGTACGTCTGAGGCAGAGATGGTATGTCAGGCCCTTTGTATCCCTAGGACCTAGCAGATTCTGAATAAATAGCCATTGTTGTTGATATAATGATGTTTAAGTTATATAACAGTCACAAAGGAGAAAGAAAAACTTTCCCTTTGACTGCTGACACATCAAGAATAAACAAATATTATAGCTGTTCAAACCAGTTGGCAGCAGCGCCCAAACAGCAGATGCATTTCTGTGCTCTTTATGCCATGTTCCAACAATACAGAATGCTACTGAGACAGCAAATCTGATACTTCCTAAAAGGAAGTGCAGTTTACCAAACAGTATCGTCACGTTAAATCTCAGTTCCCCAAACACGAGCACACCAAAGAGGACAGAGGCAGTAAGTCATTCTATCTTCCCTTTCAAGTAAGGAACACATACATACATATTTGATAATCCTGCCAAAGTGCTAACTCCTTGAATAGGAACATCTCTCTCATCCATGTGTTACAGTCATGAACATCCATGTGTTAACATACACGTGCTCCTAACCATAAATAGTAGCAAAGGTCAGTTCCTCAAGGCAATTTATAACTCCTGGAACCATCATGGATATACCTTTGTTATATGACGTTTGCATTACATGACATCACAGGGGTGCAAAAGTTATATGACATGTACATTAGAGCAAGCCTCTGTCAAGAGGCATGTAATTACCCACTCCTCCCCACACGCACATGCAGTCACTAGTATCCCTGTGTTAACACATTTTTGCTTTGATGACAGATGGCAATGAACACTACCAATGTTCTTAAAAATCTATGTCATAAGTCAGTTGTCCTACTATACAGTTAAATACTTTATTATAATTGCCCACGACAAAGGCACTTTCTAAGTAAATAGTCAAGTATAAACCACCAAATGAATGAATCAGCACTGTGTAACAGAAATGGCACTTGAAGCAGCCCAGGCAAAAGTGGGATGAGCCATACTGGCTCCGAAAACCCCAGCAACATGTCTATGGGGCAGCTGCCCTTTAGGATCGACTTGACATGAACTGTACCAGGACAAGATAGTGTCTTTGCTTCTGCTGGTTGGCTGTGTCCTCTATTCCTGAAGTTGGCCTTTTCCCACTTAATCCTCAGCTCTGCCACTAAGAGGGACCTGTTTTTATTTTCATAGTTATAATTTTTTAAATCCTCAAGAAAGTCTCACTGGTCTAGCTTGGGGCTCTGCTCCCCTGACTGACTGGTCTATACAAGGATCACCTGGGTAGATTGGTGAGAAGAACAGTAAGCTCTCCAGAAGACTACTGGGTTTACTTTCCGGAAGTAGGAAGAAAGGCTCATTTGCCTGCCTAAAAAACTTCACCATCTATCAAGAAATCCCATTTATATCTAATGTAAAAGCTTATCCAAGCAGTTCTCAACCTGGTAAATTACATTTTAAAAGTTCACTTCTAGAGTCAAAAGTCAATGAACTCTTCTTAGACAAGGTGGCACAAGGCAAAAAATTAAAAACTGTTAAAACTTTTATATGACACTGGAGTACATTTCACTTGAGGCAAGATGTCTCTAGTGTAGAGGCTGGCTTCTCTGGCCAGTGCTTAAAAATCAATTTAACTCATAATTTGCCTTAAATATATCAATAATATTTCTAATACTGTACTCAAACTCTCATTTATAACATTGTTCCTAAAGGTAAATGTATTTGAAATTCCACCTAGAACAAGACAAACTCACTTTAATCCATTTACTGAGTACCTACTTATGACAGTACCTTCCATTTTACACACATTAGTTTACATTTAATCCATATACAATGCTGAAGGCAGGTGTTAACTACACTGTCCAAAGTGTTTTAAGAGAAAACTAAAATTTAAAAAAAACCTAGCACTAATGTGACTCAGATCTGCCATTATAAATCAACAGACACATTTGGCAGCATTAACTGTTTCATACCTTTAAAAATACTTTTGCTTATGTAGGATTTAATATATACAAGTGAATATAAAGATATAAAGATTAAAAGATATGGTAAGCAATTTATGTGACAGAAAAAATTAATATGTGAAATTAAAGAATTTACAATATAGATCAAAGACAGGACATATGTCCTAAACTAGTGAGTGAGTCAGTTCGATTGTCAGACTGCAAACTACAAACTGAGAACACAGCGGTCTAACATGTAGTACAAATTAAATGGTACAGTAAATACATGCCAAGGAAGAGGAGAAAGGGGAATAAGCTAAACTAGCAGAAAATAATGACACAGAGCATCTTGGGTTGGCATACAATGAAGTGAACACAGTTCACTGATGACCAAAGTGTCACTCTTCGTTAGCACCTAGCATGGCCAGCCTTATTTGGTAGTCACTCAGAGACACAGCCTCTGCCCTACACTCTTAGATTCCCAAAAGCTGGGTCCAGGGCTTGGGTTACTTTAAATCTCCAGAAGTCTAACCTTTGACATGGGATCTGTTCTACAAATGTCAGAAGAGAAAATAAAGGGTCATCCTGGTCAACCCTAAATACTTTATTTAAACACCTTATTTGAATTGGTAACTACCGATGAAGGCTGACCTTTTCATTACATGAAAAAGAGTATATAGTTCAGCAGTTGATAGGAAGGCACTATCTCTCAAGATGAAAAGAAGTTAAGCTCTGTGTGTGTGTGTGTGTTAATCCTGAAAGACAGAGGGTGATGCCTAAGGGGAAAAATGGGAGTAGATCATCTGGCTCCTTGCAGTTGAGCTGTGGCTGGGTTCCATGTCCTCCTTACTCAGGGACCAGAACAGAAGGAGTACCCCTGACTGGGGCATGCTAGTCCTACAGCAAAGAGAAAAGAGAGATGGCAGACCAGAACATGCTTATTAAAGTTTCTGCTCAGGGAGACAGCCCACAGAATGGGGAAAAATATCTGTCAACAGTATAGCTGACAAAGGCCTAACATCTAAGATCTACAAGGAACCCAAACCCGCTGAAAGGAAAAAAAAACAAACAGCCCCATTAAAAAGTGGGCAAAAGACAATAGACACTTCTCAAAAGAAGATATATGAGCAGCCAACAGACACGTGAAAAAGTGCTCAACCTCACTCATCATCAGAGAAATGCAAATCAAACCCGCATTGAGATACCACCTCACCCCAGCAAGAATGGCCATCATTAATAAAACAAACAACAACAGATGCTGGTAAGGATGCAGAGAAAAGGAACTGCTTCTACACTGCTGGTGGCAATGCAAACTAGTGCAACGTTTTTGGAAGACAGTGTGGCGATTTCTGAAAGAACTAGAAATTGACCTTCCATATGATTCAGCAATTCCCCTATTGGGAATATACTCGGAAGAACTCAAATTATTCTACCAAAAAGATACCTGCATACGTAGGTTTGTTGCAGCTCTATTCACAATAGCAAAAATGTGGAACTAACCGTGCTGCCCACTGAAGCTTAACTGGATTTTTAAAAATGTGGTACATATACACAATATAATATTATGCAGCCATAAAGAAGGACAAACATATGGACTTTGCAGCAACTTGGATGGATTTAGAGTTGATCATACTCAGTGATCTATCACAGAAACAAAGAACAGAGTACCATATGTTCTCACTCATAAGCGGACCTTGAACAATTATCATAATACTACAAGAAAGGGATTGGCAGTAGTGGGAAACTGCCAGGGGAGGGGGGCTGGGATTAGCAGTTGAGGGAAACTGCCAGGGGAGGGAGGGGCATACCTCATCAACAAGGGTACCTGCAAAATCAACGTTTGTATACCTAACCCTGAATTGTACACCACATCTTTAAAATAAAAATAAAATAAAATTTCTGCTCAGAAATGATACATATTATCATCACTCATGTCTCACCAGCCAAAGTAAGTCCTATGGCCCAAGCCAATCATGGGAGATCAGCCTTCAGTAGGGTGAGAGAGTATAGTCTTCTCACAGTTATGGAGGGTAGATAAGAAAGAACAGAAAATGTTTTGACAATAACAAGCTACCACAAAGGGAATGGAAAATGGCTAAAGCAGAGCTTTCTTTCCTTCTGTAATGACACAAGAAGGTATCCTCTTAATAAAAGCAGTCCCTGGCCTAGCACAGTGGCTTACGCCTATAATCCCAGCACTTGGGGAGGCTGAGGTGAGAGGATTACCTGAGCCCAAGCGTTCAACACCAGCCTGGGCAACTTGGTGAGACCTCGTCTATACAATAAATCAAAAAAATTGGCCAGGCATGGTGGTGCACACCTGGAGTTCCAGCTACTTGGAAGGCTATGGCAGAAGGATCACCTGAGCCCAGCAGGTCGAGGCTGCAGTAGCCATGAGCATGCCACTGCACTCCAACCTGGGTGACAGACTGAGACTTTGACTAAAAAAAAAAAAAAAAATTCCTTCCATTTCTATGGTATGCTTAGTATAACATAGATTACAAAATGGCGCCCAAATGAGAATAAAAGGCTTAGTTAGCATCAAAGACCCTCTATCTGCTTTTTCTGGCCTTAATTAGCTGTGTACTCCTTCTCTTCTGGCATTCTATAAAACTATAATTCTAGCCTTTTTCCAGAATGAGATCCTCCCTTACCACCTCTCTCTTTCTGTTCAAACTGTTTCTTCTACCTAGAGTGTTCCCTAAGCACAGCCCCCAACACTGCTCAAAGATCCTGTTCAGACAATCAAATAAATACATCATCAGGATCACAAAGATGTTCACCACAGTATGCTTTACAATAATAAAAAGCTAAAAACAACAAAATGCCCAGTAACAGGGAATGTTATAGACCACATACACATAGAATGCTATATGTCAACAACAAAAATGATGTCAATTAATATTTATTGGTGTAGCATCATCTCAATATATTGTCAAGTGAAGACTTCAAAACAATAGTTATAACTTGACCCATTTTGGAGGTATAAAAAAAAACATATATTTAATCTAATCATAGAAAGTATGGCAGAATCTAAAACAAAAAACCACCACAATGTTCATAGTGTTATCTCTAGTTAGAGACAATACTGATGAGCTTTTTATTTAATCATTTAAATGTTTTTAAAGTTATTTCCAATTAGCAATGTTAACTTTTATAATTTGATAAATTACTTTAATGAAAAAGCATTAATCGTGAAATACCTAATTCACACATCATCTGCTCCTGAAACCCTCCCTGATGTAGCTCACTCTTCTTGCCAACCAAGTAATTTTTCTCTCTCTCCTATTTCCTGAATATTTTACATATCTTTTATAACATCTACCACATTCAGCTTCATATTATAGTTTTCATTTTCAGGCTTGATTATCAACTCCTAAAGTAGAATAAACCTGCCTTATCTGTACTAGAATCCATCTTCAAAACTGTGACTCCCAAGTATCCAGCAGTTTGTTGACATGAATATAATGCAAGGCTGTAAAATTTCCACATCTGAAGACTATACACTTAGCAGCTTTCTAATAAAAAAATTGATCTATATTAAGGATGTTCAGAAACTACACAGGGCCCATAAATAAGAATGACATATGTGCAGTAAAACTTTCTATTTTAGTTATTATTTCAATATTTGCTTTCAAAGTTACCAAGGACACCCTAATTTAACTTGATTAAGTCAAAGGTCAATATTTCATAATCCAAAGGCAAATCTTTCAGGTTTTAACTGAGCTTCCTCTTTAAATTAACAAGAATTACTTTTGCAATAATCTGAATCTATCCCGGACTCAGCAAGAACTATAAGCACCTTTTGCTTTAAGAGGAAATAAGGGAAATGAATGTTTTAAGATTACATAAGTCTGATTTAAAGAATTTACACAAACCAATGTTTTGAAATATCCGAGGTATTTTTTCAAGTTCAATAAAGAATGTTTTTGAGAACTAGGTGGGTGAGATTTAAAATAAAAACAACCAACACAATCTTAGCTGTTACTTAGCAATTTCAGGCTTCAATTGTTCCCTTCTAAAGGGCATGTTAGAAAACTAAAGGAGCTGCTTCTAGAAGCAACACCAAGATACCTGATCCAGTTTCTTTTTCTTTTCTCTTCTCCATTTTGCTCCCTAAGATTTTAATCAAGCTAAGACCAACTTTAAAACTCCCCAGGTTTTGTTTTGTTTTGTTTTTTTTCCTCTCTCCCTGGAGGCAATTCGCTTTCCATTAAAACTTAATTTTTAAAGCAAAAGCTACAAGCAATGCTTAGTCAGGAGGAACCCTGACTGCTTGTTCCTACAGTGCTATTACCTGAAGGAATTCAGATTTAAAGGAACACAGGGAAGGGAGAGAAGGAAGTTCAAAGGGAAGTGAGCAGACAGATCTATCTCCAAGTATTATCACTCAACAGTCAGAGTAGGCAAAGGATGCCAAGGGTCAGTTAAGAAGCTGAGTCAACAGGCCAAGAACTCCAGTCACACACTTAAGAAAGTAGGTTTAAATTCTAAATTTGTCTTGGCATTTAATTTCAATTCCAGAAGCTATGTGAGCATAACAACTTGGGTTACACCAAGAACTGATTTCAAATCTAAACCCTGTTTTCATCCACCAACCAACATCTTACCACTAGGGCTGAGACAGATAATTGAAGAATTATGGCTCAGAAATCTCTTCACAACAGGAAGCCTACAATTAGTGGTGTGTTAGAGCCAGCTTAGACCAGTCCACTAGAACCAATTAAGTTATCAAGATTTTTGGCAAGCTGGTTGTTAAACTAGTCATCATTAAAAGCTAAATTATATAAATTTAAGATTAAAATAAATTATACTAAAAACAAAGGTAATAAATACTCCAAACTCATCACTTTCCAATTATTTTTCTGTCATCTATGCTCTTGAGGTTATTTGCAACTACTGTATCTGGTGGGTAGAAAACTACACATCACACCACTACCCCACATCACTTCCCAGCTCTGCTTTTGGTAACTTACTGGTAATATAGAATCAGCCATGATAGGAGTATTTATACCACAGGACCCGGCAAACCCTACAATCCCTCCTTCCTACATTGCCAGTTTGTTAACATCTATCTACATACACTACTGACAATGTTAAACACCACTGCTTAACAATAGCTAAGGAATTTGAGCTGGCCAATATTTTGAGTCAGAATAAAGGCCTGCAAATAGTAAATCATGATATAAATATAAGGAAGGACAGTAACTACAATTTATTGTAGCCCTATAATGTACCAGTCATAGCACAGAGTACTTTCCAGTCTTTCATTTCATGAGAGGTATTACCAAATCCAATGTACATATGAGTCAACTGAGGTTTTCAGAGTTTGAGTAACTACTAAAAAGCACAAGATAAAGAGTCAGCCTAGAAATGTATGACTCAAAAATATATGATCTTTCCACTAAGTTACCCCATGAACTAACATTATCATTATCATAATGAAACCAAAACCAACCACATGTAACTGTCAGATAATTAACAAGCATTAATGACCTCTTAAGTATAAAAAATTGCATACATGAAGAGGGATATGGAGATACTGTAGACAAAGAACTCCATTTTAATTATATTCGCCAAATTTGTTCATATTTATTTCAAAATATACACACAAAAGATACCTCAGTGACAAATAGAGCTCAAGGAGCCACTGGAACCAAAAAACTGCATGTCAGAAGGGCTATTCCAAGTTCAACTTAAATACTAACCTTGCACAGGGAATCCTCTTTTAATATTTCAAATACTTATCTATCCACCTAACTGATGCACCCAACTTACAATGACTCTCCCCACCGAGAAAGAATTATATGCAAAAATAAAATTTCTGAAATGTTAGCATCAATTGTCTAAAGTGTTTGGATATTTACTTTTTAAAACATTTTGTCTTTCACAAGTTCACATTATTTGATAGTGCTATCCTTTTACCATGATGCCTTAAGGAAAATTTACCTGGTAATTAAAAGAATTCCAAAGGGCTAACACTAATTTACTTACAGATTATTTAAAAACTTTCTTGTCATCTTGGCTTCCTATAAGCTACCAGCTTCTCCTGTTGTTCCAGTACGTTTCCATCACCTGTCATGAGAAGAAAGCAACCAATTGGTTTTATGTCTCATAAAGGCCATTTCTTGGTTTCATATTAGTCTTTTCTTTATACCCCAAACACAGAGAAAAATACAGATGTCTCTTTCTTTTCTAAAAACAAAAAGGAAAGAGAAAATATAACACAGAAAATCACCCTAAGAGAAAATAATTGAAAGAGTAGTACATCCACTGTTGGGCACTGAAGTGGAGAACCCTTAAATACTCGCTGTTATGTTTTCAGGAGGAGATTTTTTAGTTTCTTTCCTAGGAGGGAACAGTATTAGAATAACCCACTTTCTCTCTATCTCTCCTCTCCACGCCCTACTTACTTCTCAGAAGTGAGGGACGAATTTGCCTGGAGGACTAGATGATGAGGTGCCCACTGAGTGCTCAGCCACTACTATGAGCAGGTGACAAGGCCTCCCTCCTTCCAGGTCTTTCCAGCACCTAGTTTTTCTCAGCAAACAGGATGATGGCCCCTGATTCTGAGAGGGCCAGCCGGCCCTGTGTTCCAGCTTCTCTCTAGCTGTTACTGGAGGGCTGGTAAGCTTGCTGGGGTCAAATCCATGTCTTAGTTTCAGAGAAGGAGGTAACTGGCACTGCTGGGGTCTCCACTCCTGCTTTACCAGCAATGAAGCTACTAGCTATGCTGATTCCCATTTGAATCATTGCTCCATTTCTCAAACTGTTTAAAATTTATAGAATAAGAAAGTTCAATAATCAAGCAACCCAAACTACCACCATCTCCCAAAGGACACCACACACAAATTTTAAAAAAATCCTTGGTCCAAAATCCTACCACTCATTAGCCATGTGACCTCGGGAAAAACTATTCCTCTTTCCCAGCCTCAACTACTGCACCTCTAAAAGAAGACCAAATGTTTCCCATAATACCTGATGGTAGTAAGGATTAAATAAGATGAAAGTTATAACCTGCCAAAGTCAAGCATGCTTTGATCCAACCAAGCCATTATCCCAGGACCAGGGACACCCAATGCTTAATGATCAGAATTGCTACACGGTCCATATGACCCATTCACTGAAGAGTCATACAATTCATGGAATGATGGATATGCCCAACAAAATTCCTTCCATTCACCAGGAAGAAGTCATTCAGAATCATGTTTTGATTTTGTTTTTATTTCTTAACATTTTAGGGTCAACAACCTAGATATAAGACTTTCTGCTTTCTTTCCCTTCAAAGAAGGGCCCTAAATGAAAATATACCATTTCTACCAGGTAGATTGCAACTACTATTCATTTTATGTGAATAGCATGTGCTTCCAAGAAGACAATACAGATAGAACAGGAATCTAAATTAATTTTAATAGCCTGAAGCCTTAATGTTAATTCAGAGAGGAGTTTAACAATAATTGTGACATGGCTCCACTCATGCGCTGAGGTATCACGGGAGACAGTGTTACCTCAGTTACCTGAAGAATAGCCAGAAACCTCAAGTTACCCAAATCATGAAGGGTAGTGGGGGTGATATTAAGAAGGGAGAAGATGGAACAAGCACCACATAAATCTTGACAGCTTCCCTAGCAATAAAGAAAGAACTTGCCAGTATCAATAAAAATAGCAGGGAAAGCTAAGGAGTCAAAGATCTGTAGCTTATACCCAACACTGAGAGGGAACAAGCTCACTGGCTATTATGGCTTTATATGCCTGGTCACATGGCATGAAAGCCTTTTAAAAGCATGAGAAACACAGTACGGTTTGATACAGGTTTAAATCCCACCAGTGCTATTTCACAGCAGTGTGATCTTTGCCAAGTAATGTACACCTTCTAACGTTCAGTTTCCAAGTCTGTAAAATACGGACAATAATACACACCTTGCAGAGTAGTTATGTAACTCAGAGATGATGTATGCACAGTGTTCATCTTACAATAGGTTCCCAAAAGATTGCAATTGATCTGCTTACTAGTATAATTATGGTAGAGAAGCTTTTAAATTCATGGTTACAATTGCAATTATGGTATGCAGTACATTAAATTCATGGACTCTTTCCCTATGAGAACATTTTGAAGACAGGTTCAAAGCATAACTTTTGACAACATAAATCTTTTCTAACTTGATCTGAATGGAGTGTAAAATCAAATCTCCATCCGAGTTAACAGCCTTTACTCACATGTACAAACAGAAAGCTCTATCTATGCATTTATTAGCATTCTTCATGTCAGTACTGAGTTTCTTTTTTTGAAAGGAGGGAATGAATAACTTAAATCAGAGCTAGCTTATCTAGTACACTGTGTAATGCTGGGCATTCCCACACTGTGTAATGCTGGGCATTCCCACTCGATGGGCATCTGTGGGAAACAAAGGCCTCACTGAAAATGGCAGGCAGCCTGTCACCATGGCTGTCCTCACACGACATTACAGCCTCATCAGCAACAGTAAGGATCTGTTAGCTATGTGCAAACACAACAAAAAATAAAAAAGACCTACCAGGTGAGACTATAAAACATTAAAACAGAAGTGCCAGAACTTTATATCTAAAAAAAAAGTACTCCTTGATCCCTTCCCCAAGACAACCTCTTTGTGACTCACTCCAATGATACTGATTGCCCAGAATAAGTGGTACCTTCTGGAGGTACTACTGTATCTTCAGAACCAGTAAACAATGTTCACAATAAAATATGTTTCATTACAGTTTAGTTACCCCCGATTTTTTTTTTAAAGATGTGAGGTGCAATTCAGGGTTAGGTAAATAAGTGGTTACAGGTAAAGTTTGGGCCTCCCTTTGTTCCCCACTTTGTTGGTTTGAAATCAGGTACCCTTTTTTTTCTTGTTTTAAAATCTTTTTTTAAATATATATATATATATATATACTTTTTTTTTTTTTTAATTTTTTGAGTTGGAGTCTCACTCTTGTCGCCCAGGCTGGAATACAGTAGCACACTCATGGCTACTGCAGCCTCAACCTGCTGGGCTTAGGCAATCCTTCCACCTCAGCCTTCCAAGTAGCTGGAACTACAGATACACGCCACCAGGCCCAGCTAGTTTTTGTGATTGATTGTAGAGATGATGTCTCACCAAGTTGCCAAGGCTGGTCTCGAATGCCCAGGTTCAGGCAATCCTCTCTCCTCAGCCTCCCAAAGTGCTGGGATTACAGGCTGAGCCACTGTGCTCAGCTTTAATATATTTTAAAGATGTGGGGTACAACTCAGGATTAGGCATACAAGTGGATACCATACAGGTAAAGTTTAGGCTTCCCTTTGGTCCACACTTTGCTTGGTTTGAGATCAGGTACTCTTATTGATGTTATGTGTCCATCCCCACCCCAGCAGTGTTCCACTACTGCCAATCCCTTTTTTATAGTATTATGGTTACCCCTGATTTTTTAAGCAAAAAGCACTTTATTCACTATAATGGAAAATATTGTAATTGATTAGCTCAGAAAATCAAATTCATCCTCAAAGATGGTAATTTACCACTACTGTGGTTATTCAATAGAATTATAAGCAACTTTAACAACCAACTTTATTGAACTACCCATTAGATAGAAGACACCGTGCTAAGGACTAGAGGTAAAAGGGGTTTATGATGATTGAGAGGAAGTTCATTTTTTAAAAATGCAGAACAAAGGCAGAATCACTGGAATATAAGCAATTTATTGAGCTGAAGCTCTTAAAGAAAACAATCTGGATGTGTAAATCCTGGCTACGATTGTTAAAAGTCCAGACCTTCCTAATCATGCTTCATACACAATTTAAGATTCCACAAGAGTCACCCAAAAACCTGGCTAAAAAGAATACACTCTTCGCCAGGCTCGGTGGCTCAGCCTGTAATCCCAGCACTTTGGGAGGCCAAGACTAGTGGATTGCCTGAGCCTGTGGGTTCAAGACCCATCCAGTCAATTTGGGAGACCTCATCTCTACAATAAATCAAAAATTAGCTGGGCATGGTAGCGCATGCCTGTAGTTCCAGCTACTTGGAAGGCTGAGGCAGAAGGATCACCGGAGTCCAGCAGGTCGAGGCGACACTCTAGACACTCTAGTCTGGGCGAAAGAGTGAGACACCAAAAAAAAAAAAGAATATGCTCTTTTTTAAAAAAAGATTTTTTTTTTTTTTTTTTTTTTTAATAGAGATGAGGTCTTACTATGTTGCCTAGGCTGGTCTAGAATTCCCACCTTGGTCTCCCAAAGTGCTGAGGTTACAGGCATGAGCCTGTACATTTGGCACCCAGAATACACTCCTTTTTGAATGTACACTGTATCTTCTAGGGCAAGGTCAAGTCTGCTCCCTCCAAGTGGAAGGAAACCGGTTGGCATCAAAATCAAGACATGTAAGGTCTAACATGACACTAAGGATAGAAAAGTGGGGGAAAGATCTCATGCCCATGACACAGGATTGTTTTGGATTCTTAGTCTCTTTCTACCAAGGAGCAAATTCAGGGGGTCTACATCTCCTCTATGGAAGACAGTATCCTGCGGTCACGAAAAGTATATGCTTTGCAGTCACATAAAACTGCATTCTGCAAGTTAGCCTTAAGCATGTTGTTGAATTTCTCTAAGCCTTAGTTTCCTCATCTGTTAAGCAGGTGTGATGTCAGGAAAACTATATGCTGTTACATGAGTCCAAAGGCATAATGCCTATACTAGTTTAATAAAACTCACAGCAAACAGTGACTGCTCATTAAATGTGGAAAAAGTACACTATCCTCATCCTTAACTAGCAAAGCAAGTACTACAGTAAAGTCAACAAAAAAGGAAGTATTCTCCTAAGCTCAAATATGTTCCAGTCCACTTCACCAGGAAACCAAAAAAGGACTTGGGGTGACATTTCACACAGTAACAAAGGACAAGCTTTCTGCTCCTACATCTGTGCATGTATCCTGGGAGCAAAGTGAGAGTGGCAGCAGCATTCAGAGGCCTGTTGATCAGTGGAAAATTCAGATATGTTAACACGAGCCACACAGAAACAAAACAGTAGCTTGCTCAGGATTACTCAGGTAATAAGTGGGAGGAACTGGGATTCCAGCCCAGGAAGTCTAGTATCAGTCCTTGCTCCAAACCACTATACTTCACTGTCTTCTCAGCAATGAGGAAGCATAATAACTGAAGACTGAGATATAGGCCAGGAGCAAACAGAGAAAAGCAAGAAACAACACTCTACAGATGACTGAAGAGAAGAAGAAAATAACACAGAAGAGCACTCAGAGCCAGAGTAAAAGGACCCAAGCAACTAATGATTCTAAACTAAAATCCATTAACATGTTCATAGCAAGAGATGCTGAAAAGACGGCACTGAGAAAGTGAATTCGTTTTGTAATTCAGCATTTGCTTAAAGAGACCAGTGACCAAAAGATACAAAAGCTGGAGATCTCACTTCAGTCTGTTATATAAGCCAGACTGTGACTTCAAAACACCTGCCTAGAGGACACACTACATACTCAAAATGCCTGCTGACAGGCGCGGGCTCCACAGCATGGGAGTTGCTTACTAGCTTCCTGCTACTTTGCATTACATTTCTACAGCAAAAAAGAGAAGGAAACCCATTCAGGGTTGCTGAGTTCTCTGTAGGTCAGAAGGAAGAGGAAAAAAACCCGGAGGAACAAGAAACATGCTCCTAGTTAAGTAGGAGAGGTAGATATGAACACAAGCCAGATTACTGGTCCACCTCAGGTGCCTGGGACTCTGAAGTGGTCTCCTGGACCTCTGCCTCTTTTTACCCATGCCTTGGGTCGTCCGCTGCCCTTGTAGGGGAAGGTCTTGTGACTTGCTTTTAACCATTGGAATAAGGCAAAAATGACAGGCTACATGTGGTTACATTGCATAAGATTGCAGCATAAATTCTGCTCTCCCTTGCTGGCTTGGAAAAAAGTTTCTCTCCCTCGCTGGCTATGAAAAAGCTGCCATGTTATTAGCTGCTTACCAGAAGACAGTCAGAAGGAAACTGAGGCCCTCCGTTCTAGTTCAGAGAAACTGAATTCTGCCAGCCACAGGAGTTTGGAGGCAAATGCTTCCCCAGTCAAGTCTCAGATAAGACAGCAGCCCCAGATGACACCTTGATGGCAGCCTTGTCAAGTACCTCGCTCAATCATTCCTAGACTCCTGACCCACAAAAACTGTGAGATGATTTATATACTGATTAAGCTACCAAAGGTGTGCTCTACTGTTATGTAGCTATACATCGACAATACAGAAACGAGAGGCAGGCACCCGATACCACCACATGTCCCTCTGAGAGAGGAGGGGGAAGAAAGAGGGGCCCGAGGCCAGGGCCTGAGAGCATGATCCTGTTTCTACATTAGCATGCATCCTCTTCCTAAAAAAATCTCTGACTCAGAACCTCAGTTTTCTCCCTTACCACAATGGTCGTCTCATCTGATTCTTGCTATTTGGAGGACATAATGAAACATACTTTCTAAGGGAATCACAGTCTTATAAATGGCAACCAAATTCCCTGGCTCCTGGATAGCTTGGAAAGTCTATTCCCCATGCCAGACATTGACATACTTAAAACAGCAAGAGAATTTTGAGTATTTATATGTGCTATATATACTATGACCCTAAAATAATTTTAACAGAAGAGTATTTTTAATGTGACATATTGAACTTAAACACTGTTTAAAACACATGTTTAGAGAGACAAGTTGAAGACATTTTATATTAGTGGCATTGAGAACTGAATAAAAATTAAGAAACTCAAGATTCATCTAAGTTTTTCTTTTTTTTTTTTTTTTTGAGTCAGAGTCTTACTCTGCCCAGGTTGGTGACACGCTCACGGCCACTGCAGGCTCGACCTACTGGGCTCAGGCAATTCTTCTGCCTCAGCCTTCCAAGTAGCTGGAACTACAGGCACATGCCACCATGCCCAACTAATTTTTTGGTTTATTGTAGAGATGAGGTCTTGCCAAGTTGCCCAAGCTGGTCTTGAACCCGTGGGTTCTGGCAATCCTCTCACCTCGGCCTCCCAAATGCTAGGATTATAGGCAAGAGCCACCATACCCAGCCTCATCTAAGTTTTTCTAATAGGGGCTCCTTAAAAAACAAAAGTACATATTCTTTTTTTTTCTTTTTTGAATAGGAGTCTCACTGTCACCCAGGCTGGAGTCTCATTGTCACCCAGGCTGGAGTACTGGGGCTGGTTTCAAACTCCTAGGCTCAGGCAATCCTCTTGCCCCCACCTCCCAAAGTGCTGGGATTATAGGCATGAGCCACTGCACTGGCTAAAACAAAAGTATATATTCTTAAATCTTCTGAGCAAGTACCTGTAGCTTCTACAAATCAAGTAACAATATTTCTCAACTACAGAGTATATAGGTAAGATTAACTCAATGAACCAGACACCTCTTATCTCAACAGGACATCTTGTCACTAGCAGAAACCAGTGTGAAATCCTACAATCACATCATCTGAAAGCTGGAAAACCCTCATTAATCTTCTAGTCCTGGCCTCTCAGTTCACAGGTGCCACAAAGACCCAAGACTTTAAGTGACCTGTTGAGAGTCACTCAGTCAGCAGCACAGTTCAGGCCTCCAGTTTCCAAGGCTTCTTATACTCAGGTCTACCAAACTTCAGCTTCAACGTGAGAAATAATGAAATCCGTGGCATCAAATATTCTATGGGGAAAAAAAATAAGAACTAATTTTTCATGACACTGTACAGTTCCTATAATATGTCTCAAAATGAAGCTCTGTACCAAGAAGGAAAAATAACACTGTACAAAACAAGCATATTAAATGTCCAATCCAGTTTCAAAAGCAATGCACAATATTTTCCCAGTAAACTGAGATGCTCCCAAAATAGGCTGCCTTTTCTTATGAATGATCTGCTTCTTTTTTTCTAATGAATGTTAAGTAAGAAAGAAAAAAACGGGCTGGCACAGAAACTTATGCAATATGTCTATTCTGTTGCTTTATATATCTCTATTCCTAAATTCACCGATCCACTCAACAGATATTGGGGGGGCATCCATGATTCCAAAGGAGCATGGCTGGCGCTGTATTGTAAGGAGGCTGTCTGGATATAAACAAATGAGGCTTACTAACATTTTCAGCACAAGTAACCACATCTAAACAAGCAACAAATGCAGAGAGCATGATTTCTAGTATGTGTTTTGGTAGGCTATTAGGAATGCAGACTACAGCTCTTTTTTCTCCTACAAACCGCCATATTTAAAATAAATAGAAACTGAGTTTCTTTTTCTGTGTATTGATATTGCCCTAAGACTGCAGTAAGAAGTATCAAAACTAAGGGGTTAAAACACCCCCCCACTGTATCCCTCCAGAACCACTGTTGTAAACACTCTCAACAGGCTAAAACTAAACTAAAAAAAAAAAAAGTTTTTAAAGAAAGTGGCCTTTCACTCAACATTCTCCTTCCTCAGTACCAAAAATAAATATATGTTTAAAACAAACCAAAGGTAAATAAAGGCTTATTTATTTTCTCCCACATGGTCAGTCATTTTCTTGTTTCAAAATGAACTTAAACTTCTACAGCTATCACCATCACCAGATATTACTTAACCCTTCCATGTTTTATTTATTTTTTATTTTTATTTATTTATTTTTATTTTTACTTTTAGTCAGACTCTCACTCTATCACCCAGGCTGGAGTGCAGTAGCACATTCTCGGCTAGTGCAACCTCGACCTGCTGGGCTCAGGTGATCCTTCTGCCTCAGACTTCCAAGCAGCTGGAACTACAGGCATGAGCCACCACGCCTGGTTAATTTTTATTGATTTATTGTAGAGATGAGGTATCACCAAGTTGTCCAGGCTGATTTCAAACCCCTGGGCTCAGGCAATCCTCTCACCTATGCCTCCCACAGTGCTGGAATTATAGGCGTGAGCCAGTGCACTCAGGTCTTCCATTTTTGAAATGCACCCAAATGCTTTAACACAATATTGCTAAGTAATACTAACATAAGGAACAGCACAAACTGATTGTTTATCACGTGCTAGGCTGGTTTCTAAATAAAAGCTTCATGTATACTAATTCATTTAATCTTATCACTAGCACTATTTGGTATGTAACTACTACAATCCTAGTTTTATAGATGAGGAAGTTGGGATAGAGTAACTGAGAAAACAGGCAGTTAATTTGGCAAATAACACTGCATAAAATGCAAGTAATGCATTAATTCAACGAAGTGTTAGTGGGAAATCTCCACTATCCTTCTTCATTATTCCATTTGGATAACTTTCCATTAGCCTAACAGTCCAGTCTTCTCCTCCACCTTCTCCCTGGTGGAGGAGAAATAAATTATGTGAACAGTGAGTTTAGAAGGGCTGACCTGCCCACAGATGGAGTGCATTCCAGGCTGCTCCCTCCCACACTGCAGGAAGAAATTGGTCTCACTCAAGCATGAAGTACAGAAAACTCATCTTGGCCACAGTCCTCCAACCAACTGTATTTCTAACTCACATTGGTCCATCCACTGGTCCCAAAATTGGGTAGGAATGAAGGGTGTTATTCAACTGTCCACCCCCCCAAACTCTAACGCAAATAACTTTTAATATCCGACTGGTTGGCAAGCTCTTTCTAAAAAAGGCAAATATTTATTTTACAAAAAGGAAACCAGAAATAAATTCTAGTATTCTACAGCACAGCAGGATAACTATAGTTAATGATAATCCACTATCTAGCTTCCAAAGTTAGGAGAATGTTGAATGTTCCCAACACAAAGAAATGATAAATGGTTGAGATAATAAATATGCCAATCACCCTGCTCTGATCACTGTACATTATATATATATATATATATCAAAACATCTCTATGTACCCCATACATATGTGCAATTATTATGGGTCAACTAAAAAAATTTAAAAATCAAAATCCAATCACTTTTGACAACTTCCACCTCTAAAAAAAAGGGGGGGGGGAGGGAAAACAAAACAAAGCTCAAAGGCATATAAGATCATAACCAGCCCAATTCAACGGGGTGTCTAAAAGGGGACCATGGCTGGGCACGGTGGCTCACGCCTACAATCACAGCACTTTGGGAGGCCGAGATGAAAAGATTGCCTGAGCCCATGGGTTCAAGAACAGCCTAGGCAACTTGGCAAGACCTCATCTCTACGATTAATCAAAAAATTAGCCAGACATGGTGGCATATGCTTGTAGTTGCAGCTACCTGGAAGGCTGACGCAGAAGGATTACCTGAGCTCAGTAGGTCGAGGCTGCGGTGACTGTGAGCATGCCACTGCACTGCAGCCTGGGTGACAGAGTGAGACTCCAATTTGAAATTAATTAATTAAAAGGGAACCATGAATGAACCTGCTCCTCTAACTCAGTCAAGTATCATCTAAAAGATAAGGTTATTCCTCTACTTTCTTCATCGTGTTTGACCTGAAAACCCTGTATCCTTTCCACATAAATAAAGTACACACAGGTAACCTTTTCTACTGTAGTACCCTAATTTAAAGTAGTAGAAAATTCCTTAGCAGTAGTCTCATTTTAGTCACAAAACATGCAAAGTATTTCAATAGTGCACATTACCTTCAGTCTAGCAAACTGCAATTTTGTCCATTGCATGGATACTTCTGCCATAGGAAGTATAGTAACAAGAATACTATCCACAATTCTGTCATCTAGGAATAAAAATGTCTCTAATTTCTAAACTTGTCATTTGATCTTTCCTATTACCCTCAAAATGCGGTGCTACTTGTTTTAAAAATACATTTTAAAAGGCATTCATTCAATAATATTGATTTTTTTATTGCTGTAGAGATATTTTAATGCAGATAATGAGCTTTATGCTTTCATATTCAAACCATATTCCATAAGAATGGTTTCCTTAATGCTACCTGAGCAAAAATGTTAAAATAAAAAACAAGCCATGTTTCTTCCATAATAAATTTAGAAGTAAAATTGACTTTTTCACAAATGCACATAGGTGAAGAAGGTCAGTCAACCAGCACTTTCAGACGTACAGAAAAAAACAAATGACACGGGAGTATGGGAGTGTAAATTAGTACAACTCTGTGGAATACACTGTGGTGACTCCTAAAAGATCTAAAATTTGACCCTTCCATATGACCCAGCAATTCCCCTTCTGGGAATATACCCAGAGGACTTTAAACCACTCTATGAAAAAGATATCTGCGCATACATGTTTATTGCAGCATTATTCACAATAGCAAAAACATGGAACCAACCGTGCTGCCTGTCAAAAGAGGACTGGATTTTTTAAAAGTGATACACATACACGATAGAATATTATGCAGCCATAAAGAAGGAAAAAATTATGAACTTCTCAGCAACTTGGATGGATTTAGAGTCCATAATACTCAGTGATCTATTACAAAAACAAAGAACTAAGTACCACACATTCACACTCTAAGAGGACAATGAGCAATTATCACAATATAAGAAAGAGATTAGCAATAGTGGGAAACTGTCAGGATGGGAGGGCACACTTCATCAATAAGGGTACCTGATCTCCAACCAGGTGAAGTGGGGACCAAACTGAGGCCCAAACTTTACCTATACAATGACCAGTTGTATACCTAAACCTGAATTGTATCCCACATCTTTAAAGCAAAATAAAAAACAAGATAGATACATAGCACTTAGGTGCTTTGATTCTTGTAATAACCCTGACGTAGGTAAGGCATCCCTATTTTCAGAAGAATAACCTGAAGTTCAGAGATGTACAGTGACTTGCCTAAGTTAACCTACTTCCTAAGTGGCAGGAAACTCTGCCATTATATTCAGAAAGTAGACAGAGAAGATAATAAAATAGACGAGTATGACTGTGTATTTATGGAAGCAAGTATCGAACCAGATTTGGCCTGCAGGTTATAGTTTGCTAAACACTGGCTTAAACAGCCACCTGGCCTTCATAAGAGACCTGCGACATTCAAAAGAAGCAAAGAAGGTACTTCAGCCTACCTAAAAATCTAGGGACATCATAGCCTTTCAGCTGGCAACAAAGACCCCAAGAGATGTTATTCCTACAAAAGCCCAGTCTATGGAGGGCTCGGCACAACCTTTGATTAGGAGAGTGACACATTTGTTATCAACATTCAAGAAACCAACCTATAAAATATTTTGTCGACTATGACTCACAGAACTGTTAAACCTAGTCTTACCACATATTTTACACAGATAGTTATGAGAAAAATCACCCCAATGTCCGAAAAGTAAGTAATAAAACTGTCATAAACATAGACAAAGAATGACTCTTGATTTCTGTTTCTGACTAGTCCTCTGCCTGGAAGACTGACTTATCCTGTCCCATTTTTCTGTTTAACTCTTAGTCCTCATTTAGGTATCAATTGAATCATCTTTTCCTCCCAGAAATTTTTCTCAAACATCCCAAATAAGGTCAAGACATCTGCATACATTTCTATGACACTGAACTTCTTCATTACTCTCAGTATCCACGTAATTCTTTGTTCAATATCCGCTTCCCCACTAGAGAAGAAACTTCTGGAATGCTGCCCTGTTCAACTCCCAGGTACAAGACTGGCAAGACGAAACGGATTAAATAGAAGGCTTTGGCATTTCAAAATGACATTCTGTATTCCATGACTAAATACATAGATGGTAGAGATTAGCGAAGTACGAATCCTTTCCAGCCCACACTAAGGATGAGGTGACAAAGCCAGTGAAAAAGCCTATGTCCAGGTGCTGTTAAGCAAATTGCCCTGGATTAAAACAGAAGAAAAAGCAAGCCCCATTTGTAGGCTTGTTAAAGTAGAAGCTGCAGAGGAGTTTCTCCCATACTCTCACTTAGAAAAAGCAAATATGGTTTCAGTTAATGAGAAAATCCTAGGCCACAAATATTCAGAAATATTTGGCTAGGCAGATTTAAAGCAAGTATCTAGCACAATTCCTTTTTTTAAATTTTTTCCTAACTTTAATCAAAGTACACTACAAAGTAATACAGTGTTTAAACAAATATACATAGCATATACAAATGCACCAACATTCACATACATATGGAACTGTTGGGACTGAAAGAAGAAAAAGCAGTTTATAAAATGCATATACTATGATATACCTTGGGGAAAAAAGATAGAAAAATGACTAAAGAGTCATTGCCTTGCTAAGCTATGATGTGGCCATGTGCTCTTTGAGCTATGGCCAGGTCATGTTTTCCTAAGCTTTGGCCCCCTCCGTTCCCTTGGGGAGGTGAATCTTCTCTTTTTGTTTTCCTCTCTCTCTCTAATTTACTTTTGAATAAATTATATTTTGTAATCCAAAAAAAGAAAAAAAGCAAAATGACTAAAATGTCAAATGACAAAACCACATATGTTCCCAATGGTGGTTATACCTGGTAGAGAGATTAGGGTTAATTTAACTTCTACTGGTTTTATGTATCAATATTTTCATTTTATGTAATAAATACATATTTTTATAAAGGGGTTTTTCAGTTATTTGAAACAAAAAACTCTGCTGATTAGACAATACTTAAAAGCTGTTTCAAAGAAACATTATACAAAGGGAAAATGTGAAACACGGCAATGCTATTATTATTTAACATAGCTTTGCTGACAGAGTAAAAATAAAATGCTTCTGACCTCCTTAAATGTTCACCCATTGCTACCAATACCAGACATCTTACATGGTGACCATCAGCAAACAAAAGCAAAGTTGTACCAATGCTGAGAGTGTTGATTTCAGTTTCTAACTCATCCTTACTTTTTCTGGAGCATGTTATATTTTAAGTTGGCCTAATTTCTTGCTGGTCCTGTAGTCTGAGAACTGTACTAAAATACCTAACTGATTTTAGTGACCAAGATGCATTAGTGACTGATAAGAAACTTCAAAAATGGGATCTCCTCTCTCTTAAAGATTGTTTATACAGGTCAGAAGTTGGCAACCAGATGAAGTAGTTATTTGAAACTTATTTCCAATGCTTACACTGGAGTCTTTAAATACATATACTAAGAAGGTTTAATTTAAATTCATTTGGTTATCTAACATCAGACTATGACTAAATTAGAGAAAGCAAAATTTCCCATCTTATTCTGTACTTTATTTTATTCTGTACATTCTTTTCATAAATACTAATTATTTCATAAATACTGTCCTTTGTTTAAATAATGTTCCATGACCAATAACAGTTTAATGTTATATACGACTTGAAGATCTTTAGAAATCGCACATAAAAATGAGGTTTAACATTTCTTTACAAATGACTGAAGCAAATCATGCAAAAAAAAAAAATTTTTTTTTTTCTTTTTTTGAGTTGGCATCTCATTCCATCACCCAGGCTGGAGTGCAGTGGCACGGCTACCCCAACATCAACCTGCTGGGCTCTGGCAATTCTTCCGCCTCGGTAGTTCCAGGTAGCCAGAACTACAGGTGCATGCTACCACACCCTGATAATTTTTTATTTATTGTAGAGACGAGGTCTCACCAAGTTGCCCGGGCTGGTCTCGAACCTACGAGCTCAGGCAAGCCATTCACCTCGGCCTCCCAAAGGGCTGGGGTTACAGGCTGAGCCACCAAGTCCAGCCAAAAAAAAATTTTTAAGAGACAAGGTCTGGCTCTGTCACTCTGGCTTGAGTGCAGTGGCACAATCACAGCTCACTGTAGTCTCGAACTCCTAGGCTCAAACAATCCTCTGACCTCAGCCTCCGGAACAGATGAAACTACTTGCATGTGTCACCACACCCAGTTAATTTTTTAAAATATTGGTTTCTAAATGCAGCATCTCACTATGTTGCCCAGGCTAGTCTCAAACTCCTGGGCTCAAAATATCCTCCTGCCTCGGATTCCAATCACTGGGATTGTAGACGCGAGCTACTGCGTTTGATCCCAAAAAAGTTTCTTTAAGATATCTAGCTTTGTGATGGTAGAGTCGCCCTCTCAGTTATAAACTGTGGACAACTATAAAAATCAACTTTTTGAAGGCACTAAAAACCAATGAAAAGCGGGCAGGAAGTGGACAGTCTAAAACCTTTCAAAAAAGGATAACCTTTTCACCAAATTGGGCAGAAACAAATAAATATCCGTATGGAAAAAAAATAACTCCTGACTCCTATACTTCACACTATTAACAGAAATTACTTAGAACCAGGAATGGGGGCATGCATCTATAATCCTGGCTTCTCAATAGGCAAGACACCATCTCTTCAAAAAAATTACTTTGAGAGAAGTCATACAACTAGTCATAAATGCTTGAACTATAAAGCATTTATAGGAAAACAGGAAAATGTTTTTGTGATCCAGAAGTATGCAAAGCACTACAGATCAAACAAAAAACTGGCAGGTTGGACTTCATCAAAATTAAAACTTCTGTTTTTTGAAAGACACAAGTTAAGAAAATTTTCACCAACTAGGAAAAATTTAGTGCACGTATATCTGACAAAAGACTTGCATCCAGAATACATAAATAACTATTACAATTTGAGTTTTTTAAAAGTCACACAACCCAATTGTTAAAACAACAAAAGATTTAAATAGATCCTTCATAAAAGAAGACACATGAATGATCAATAACTACATGAAAAAATTTTCATCATCATTAGTAACCAAGGAAATAGCAGGAAACCACAAGATGCTGCTTTATACACACCAGAATGCTAATGTTAAAAAGTATCTCAAAAGCATCACTAAAATGGAGCAAAACGCCAGACCATGAGTACACTCCATATAACTCTATGCACTTGAGGTTCTGGAAGAGACAAAATTTGTTGATCTCTCAAGATGCAGATTCACTAAACTGTTCACTTCAAATTTGTACATTGTACAGTGTTAAAGTTATATCCAATTTTTAAAATAGACCACAAAAAAATTTCTTTGCACAAGTCCCAAATGGTCTCTCACAGGTCAAAAGTGTTTCTTTCTTATTACCCTGGGGGCCAACTTCTAAAGGCTTAAAAGCAGAAGTTGTGTGTGTTTAATTTCCTCATGCCACTTTTGTTATACATACCCAATCAAAACAAAGGAAAAAGCACTATTGCCTACTTCCTATCAAAACATTCTTTGAACATTTGTACCAACACAGAGGAATTAAAAGCAATCTGCCCTTTAGATTTTATTTAATTAAATTTATCCCATTGACAACTTAAAGGTTACTTTTAACAATACAAAGGGAAAAGAGACTCAAAAAGAAAATAAAAAATAAAACACAAGTCCAAATGTACTAGTATCTTATTCATTCTAAAATATTTATTAAATTCCTACAGTATTCCAGGTAAGATGACAATCACTAGAGAAATAAAAATGTACACTTCTGCTGTTGAGTTTTCAGTCTGGTGGAAGAGATACTTATAATCAATTACCTTAAAGTATAAAGAAATATTCTTTAATATAAATTAGTAAAGACCTCACTTGGAGAAAACATTTTGTTTCTAAATTATAACATTTAATATTGATGAGTAATATATAAACAAGTCAAATAAATTCAGTTATTCCTCTTAAAGGACACAATAATTTTAAGAAAAGTTTATTTTAGTAACTATCTTCAAGTAAACATGTTTCTTAGCTCAAGAAAACCTCATATTCCCTTTTTAAATTGACAAATAAAAATTGTATATATTTATCAAATGTAATGTTGTTTTAAAATACATATACATTGTAGAATAGCTAAATTAAACTAATTAGCATGACTTACGGACCTCACAGACTTTTCATCCATTTCTCTGCTTTACTTTTTGCCATATCCTCTGATCCAAGAGGCTGTTATCAGTCATAACCCTGATCACCACTCAGCAACATGTATTTTAGTTATTCATCTAGTTGATCATTTTGTTTGGTTGCTCTTTTTTTTTTTTTCTTCTCGTCAGTTTTGCTCACTGCCTAAAAGTGTCTAAAGGAGGACCCAGAACATGAAAGTGTCGCCAAAAATTCACTGAATGAAGGAGGGTGATCAAGGTTCCAGAGTTTTCATTAGAGATCACGTAAATAAAAACCCTAAAATATAAAAGGTTGGTCAATAGTAGATATTATCTTTACAGAAAAGACTATATGAAAGCATTAATGGAATTTTAAAATAATAAGCATAACAATCTCAGAAATAACACAAGACAGCTATTGAGCAACAAAACATAAAAGAACCGATAACTTCTATTAATTCATGGAAATGAGATCATTTCATTCTGGGTTATTTTGCATGATGAGACTAAGAAATTTACACTTTCCTTTACAGGAGACAAAGTTTAAGAGAGAAGAGAGAGCAGATTAAGGATCACAAGTAGATGTTATGTATGTGTTCTTCAGCCCGGCTACTCAACCCTCAACCAGGCCCAAACTGAAACAGATAACTAAGTCAGCTTTATTTAACATTGTTTCATTCACTTTGACAGAAGGGAGAAGCAACGGAATGTGAGAATGTCGGGACAATAATCATGCTTTCAAATATTTTTCCTAACAACTGCTTTTCTTTTTTTTTGGCTTAGAGTCTCACTCTGTCACCCAGGCTAGAGTGCAGTGGCATGCTCATGGCCACTGCAGCCTCAGCCCACTGAGCTCAGGTGATCCTTCCGCCTCAGCCTTCTAAGTAGCTGGAACTACAGACACGCACCACCACACCTGGCTAATTTTTTGTAGAGATGAGGCTTCACCAAGTTGCCCAGGCTGGTCTCGAACCCCAGGGAATCCTCTCACCTCAGACTCCCAAAGTGTTGGGATTATAGGCATGAGCCAACGTGCCCGGCCAACAACTGCTTTTCTGTGTGGAAGCTTGTAAGTGAATGCATTAATTAATATTTTTCCAGCAAACACTTTAGAAGAAAAAGATTTTATAAATGAGCTATTACTTATCTAATCTTTTTTTCTATTATGGTTTCTTTCCCAAATTAATGCAGGAAGAAATAATTTTATAAGTCAATACAAAAATGCCTAGCATGTTAAATGTAACATTAAAAAATGATTGAGTGCTCCAAGATTAAAAGCCTGTGCATAAAAAGAAAAAGACTTAACCACATCAAGAAAGTTTTCTTCACTTTACTAAAAATTTTCTTAATAGCTGGGCGCAGCACTTTGGGAAGTGGAGGTGAGAGGACTGCCGGAGTCCAGGATTTTGAGACCAGCCTGGACAACTTGCCGAGATCTTGTTGCTACAATAAGTAAAAAATTAACCAGGTGTGACGGTACAAGCTGAGAAGGAAGGATCACCTGAGCCCAGAAGGTCAAGGCTGCGGTGACCACGAGCGTGCCCCTGCACTCCAACCTGGGTGACAGAGTGAGACTCTGACTCAAAAAAAAAAAAATCTAGTCGACATGTTTACCATGTTATGCTTCTAGTTCCTTTCACGGCAAATATTTGAAACACACTACTAATTTTCAAAATCTCAAAATATGTAACTGTACCAGGGAATCATTATCCCTACTCTGATCATTGTAACTTGAGCCTTCTACTGATTTAAATCAACATTTATTCCATTTATGTTTGCTTAATATCATAATACATGCTAAAAAATCATTCATTAGCTTAAATCACACAAGACATATTGCTGTTTCCGGGAAATTATGCTCTAATTTCGCAATGCAGACTGAGGCGAAGGTCAGAGGCTACTCGCATTAGATCAGTAACACGTGCAGCAGACCCCCATGCAAAATTAATACAACATGGGACTCTGAAAAATAGAAAAAGTTTACAACAGCATGTGACTCGTTGGGTTAGTGAGTGGCACGTGTACATGTCACATATTTCTATCAGATGGCAATGCTTCTCACTTACAGACCCCTGTTTAGTGCCTACAGAGTACAGAATCAGCTGAATTTTCAAAAGGTAAAACTGATTCTGCAGAGCTGCACATTGTATATCTCAACCATAACGTTAAAAAAACGTCTTGAGCTGGGCTCGGTGGTTCAGCCTGTAATCCCAGCACTTTGGGAGGCTGAGGTGAATGGATTGCCTGAGCCTGTGGGTTCAAGACCCACCCGGGCAACTTGGTGAAGCCTCAATTCTACAATAAATCAAAAATAAGCCAGGCGTGGTAGCGCATGCCTGTAGTTCCAGCTACTTGGAAGGCTGAGGAGGATGGATAGCTGGAGCCCAGCAGGTCGAGGCTGTGGTGGCCAGGAGCGGCCACTGCACTCCAGTCTGAGTGACAGAGTGAGAGTCCCACTCAAAAAAAAAAAAAACAACTTCTTGAAAATAGTTTCTTTTTATCACTGGCATGTCCTACTAATTACAGCATTTTCACTTACAAATAATATTCCACTCATTTAGAATCAAATGAGATAATAGCCCTGAACAAAAGAACCATCTAAGGACATTATTATATGGACCCATGACAGATAAAATATAATATTTCCTTATAATTGGGGCTTACTTATAAAGCAAATCCTACTTAGAAGGGTAAAATGATATAATATAGCAAAATATTAGATAATTAACCAATCAATCAATGAACAAAAGTAAATCTCATTTCAACAAACAGATCTCCAAAATATCAAGGTCTCAGCCAACTCAGAAAGCTTATTACAAGGAATTATTCTCCACCTCATTCTTAACCTAATCTGACTACACTACCTACAGCAGACATTCAAATTAAAAGAGGTTGGGCTGTTACCTAAGCTTTCTCCCCCACCCCTCAGGTTGTTAAAATTGGTAAGTGAGCTCTTCTTATTTTTATTTAATGTTATTTTTTTCCCTCTACAAGTTTCATCTTTTATTTGTTATTTATTTATTTTTATTTCAGTACCTTTGGGAGATAAAAATATGTACCTAAGCTTTTCATCAAATTTTTTTATCTCTGCCCTAAATGTCTTCCCACCTCATCTATTAGAAGTACCTACTAAAAAAAAAAAAACAACAAAAAGTCTTCATTTTTACAGAGGGACCAACTAGATACCTTAAACTATTCTCCTACTGAAAGTACCTGAAGGAGAAGAATAAGGTATAACATCTTTGTAAATGTACTGAAGTGACAATAAAGTAAGCAATTCACAGAGCCAAATAAACTAAAAGTGAGAATGCTGGGAGGTAGGAAAACACCAGGGCCATGACCCCAGTCATCTTGAACTTCCACTATAATGACTACATGGAGAAAGAGGGAGAAAAGATAAAACCAGGACCACTCAAGCTGGTGACTTTAACAGACCCCTGAATAAGACTGGAAGCACGTAAACCCTCTGTATATGAGCAAATTAGAAATAAACTTAAGAAACTGTTTCTAACTCTATCATCTTCAGGGGGATGGAAAATCTCCCTTGAGAATTCATAACCAACAACTGGTACTCGTGTCGTTTTGTGGTCCAAATTCATGCTGTGTGCTTCAAAAATTCAACTTCAAGCAGAGAATTTAAAGATTATCCAAATTGATAGTGACTAAGCCCCCTGGCTGAAGCAAATATACTCTCTGGAAAAATCCACTTTCATTCTAAGCCTCAAAGAACTCACACAGGTAAAACTTCCAAGGAATTTGAGCTCACAGTCAATAAATCATATGAACATAAGGAAACAAGAAACCATGAGCGAGAGCCAAAAGAAACAGGCAAATAAATCGGATCTGAAAACATTTCAAATACTGGAATTAGCAAAATAAAATAAGAATATTTAATGTATTTTAATAAGTAAGAGAAGTTTGAAAAGGAGTACAATTTTATCTAAAAATGGTATCATGCTGATTAGAAAAGAGACCAAAAATAGTTATTAAAAATTTAAAAATATGGCAACCCCTTCGGGTCCCCCCGCACTTGGGAGCTTTTCTGTTCTCTCAATAAATCCTGCTTTCTCAAAAAAATAATTAAATACAATTAAAAAATAGGGTCGGGCACAGTGGCTCAACCTATAACCCCAGCACTTTGGGAGGCTAAGAGGAGAGGATTGCCTGAGCCCGGGGGCGGGGGTTCGAGACCAGCCTGGGCAACTTGGTGAGACCTTATCTCTACAATAAATCACAAAAACTAGCCAGGCATGGTGGCGTACCTCGGTAGTTCCAGCTACTTGGAAGGCTGAGGAGTAAGGTTCACCTGAGACCACCAGATCAAGGCTGCAGTGGCCTGAGCATTCCACTCTTCTCCAGCCTAGGCGACAAGAGTGAGATGCCAACTCAAAAAAAAATAACTAAATAAAAATTTAAAAATTTAAATTAAAAAATTTAAAACTTATATTAATTCATTCAACATAGATTTATTGAGCACCCATGTACTAAGTGTTAGACCTTGGCTAGGCTCTGGGGATAAAGGAGTAGAATAACAAAATTTTAAATAAAATGTAAAAATCTTCATCATCAAGGACAGTTTACACAGCAGATCAGAAATTGCTGAAGAAAGAAGCAGTGAGCCAAAAAACAAATCCAAAGACACCGTCCAGAACCGTACACGTTAAGATAATGAAATCAACATTATGAGAGATGTGGACAAGGAAGTGAGAAGGTCTAACATGCCTTATTCAATTTCCACAAGGAAATGAAAAATAAAATGGGGAAGAGGCATTGTTCTAAGAAATAATGATAAAATTTTCCTAATAGCAATCTTCAGATCCAGAGACCCTAGGTTCTCAAACAAGAAAAAAAAAGAAGAAAGGGAAAGAGGGAGGGAAGGGAGAAGAAGGAAAAAGGGAAGGAGAGAGATCTCCCACTTAGATACAAGCAAACCACAGCCTTCCAAAAACAAAACAAAATCTTTAAACCCCTCCCAAAAAAGTTAATCTATTCAAACAGGACTCTGAAAAGCAAACAGGATTTACACAGGCAAAAAAGGAAAGAAAGGTGTTTTCCAAACAGCAGCTTGAATAAAGACACAAAAGCAAGGGGAATAGAAAGTCTGGGTGGAGCCAAAGGTCTACACTGGGTAAAAGCAGGAATGGGGTTGAAGAAACAGATTTGGGACAGATCCTGGAGGGGAAAACTTGCCAAGCTAAAAGATCTGGCCTTGATCCTGAAGCAAATGGAAGTCATCCCCCTAAAGGCTTCCAAGAAGAGAATACAATTGTGAATGTACATCAGAAAAACTAGCCTGTCAGCTAGACCAGAGGCAGAGTTACCAAAGGAAACGCTACTAAAATAGACTAGCCTGAAGTAATAAGGATCTCACTAGAGTGGTGATTAAGTAGTGAAAAGGGACCCAAAGAAACAGAAACAGAAGGTGATGGGAGGGGAGGAGGGGAAATCAGTGAGAGTGACCCATTCAACATGGGCAACAGGGAGTTCAAGATACTTGAGGTGACCTGTCTACTTTCTCTGTCTTCAACCTTTATGAGCAGTGTCATTAGTTTTCCCCTGAATGGATCTGGAATTTTTTTTGATATGCTATGGGCCAGGTAGTTTATTATTTTAAAATTCGATTTCAACAAACTACTTGAGAAATCAAGTTATCTCAGTTTTTACCACTGAATGCTGGCTCTTGAGAAATATCTTAATTCCTTAGTTCCTATAGAAGACACAATTTTGATGGAAGAAATATCACCTCTTCTCAGAATTATGTAATGAGAAAGTTGGTGAATATAAAAATATATGCAGTACAAGAAAAGCCAACAAGAACATAGTTTGTTTAGACCCAATCTAAAGCAGCCTTTCCTACCCCCAGAACACTTCCCCCCTATATATTTTTATAGCACCATATTTGAAATACTGCTTATCTATTTTAGTCTTTATCACTTGTCTCCCTGAACTGCCCTGCCCCACTCCCACAGGATTGTAAGTTACCTGAGAGAAGGGATCTGGTTTGCTTTGCGCACTATTGTAGTCTAGAACCTAGAATAGTGCAGGGCACGATGCGGAGATGTTCAATAGATAACTGAGGAATAAGTGGATGACGGCATGAGTAACTGAACCCAGGGCTGCAGCACTGCACAGTCCCAGGGAAACCATGCACTCACATCTTGCTAAATGTGAATGTCACCCCAAGGATTGCAGTCATATACTACGAACCAGAAATAGGTCAGGGTCTGTGGCAGCCAGCCTACAAACAACTCAGGCCCTATTGGACACCCATGCGTACTGTTACATTTGCAACCTGGGCATAATTTACTCTTTTCCAGATGGAGAAAGCAAGAATTTTCTCTCCAGTTTTCACCTCAAGACTAAGCTCATTCTTTGAATAACTGAATGCTTTCATGTGTAAGATCTTCATATATTGACACCCCTGTATCAACTGTCTTGTAAATAAACAGTTAAGATTGATAATTGTTGATAAGGACTCTGAGTACCAACCCTAAATTAGCCATTGCAAATTCTTCAGTTGATTCCCCAATCTTCACTGGTTAAAAATGTCTTTAGAGAAATTCTTTAGTCAGTCAACTGAGCTGTGGAACAAACACCACTAAAATTCCTGATATAGGAGTGGACAGTTGCATGATTCACCAATATAAATCCTCAATTTAAGAGAGCCCACCCAAAATGTTTTAAAAGAGTTTAACAATAGATAATAAAGATTTCACAGAATGTCAAGGCTGAATTTCACATTCTACATCACTTAGGTGAAAGGAGAATTCTCCTGGGGGTAACCCACACCAACAAGAATACAGAAACCAGTCTTCTAGGGTCTTTAAGTGGTTACACTTTCCACCACTCACTGATCTCAGCGCTAATGGGTACTTTTAATGATACCACCAATGTTTGTAAGGCTATCACTCCTTCATCTTCCCTAACTAAAATGTCTGGGGTGCCTCTAGGGAAACCACTATCCTAAAACAGGTTGGTCTATGGGAATTCCAACCAGAGGGTCCATGGTGAGTACCAAACCCAAGTGTCACTGCAGAAAAATTACAAGCATAATAAAAACTTGAAAAGTAATCCTGTGTGAACATCTATTTTCCATCTTTTTAAATCCTCCATAGGATCTACATGCCACAGTGATTTTCACAGTCTTTACTTCCTCAAGCAGCAGTCCCTTCTGTCGGTAAAAATTTGTGGAAGTGCAATACATAAAACAGAAAAGCAGAGCTGCTGGTTGACAGGACCATAAGGAGGTCAATGGCCTTGTCCTCCTCCCTCATCCCTTATCTGCCACCATGGTACTTTAGAACCCCAAGAGCAAGAAGGAACCATATGCGGAAACCAAAAGTCTGGAGAGAATGATAATGATTTAACTTAACAATGATAGTTTTAAGAGAAGAACAATAAGTAAGGAGACTTTTCTAAGTAGAGTGCTTCTGGTAAACGCCCAGCTGTCTCCATTGTAATCAATTTCTCAGCTTGATCATTCTAATTCCTGGGACAGAACTCCTCGATTTCAGGAACAGCCATATTACTATTATACTGCATGATGAATTTCTCTGCACCAGAACATAAAGGCAGCATCATTCATGAGGCGTGGGGCTTCCTTGAGTTAGTGTAGCTGCAGACCCAAGGTTTAGCCCATGTAAAATATTTAGCTTAAAAGGGAGAAGAAAAAATGTTTAGTTAGCTAGTATAGTTAACTAGGAAGGCCAAACCGACTGCAAATCAGGATCTGAGAAAGTTTCATTTAATTATGAAAACACTGAAGTTACTTGTCACAGATGGACCACCTCAAAAAAAGAAAGGAGTTTGCAAGGTTTCCCAGTCAAAAGAGAATTTCCAGTGCTACAAGTGTGCACAGCATTTGTACTGGGAAATTTACAAGTCAGGTGCACTGAGAAGTGATCAAAATGGGTTTTTCTCATCATATCCTAAGTCTCCATTAGTTATTTTATAAGACATATAAAAACTAGTGGCAATTATGAAGTACTCATTTATTTTAATACATCTGTCCTACCACTGTGACCTAATCTGGAGAGGTTCTAACTACACTGAATGAGTCTACCTAATAATAGGATGGAATCATTTATGCTAGTACTAAAAGGGAATACTTTGCAACTACTTATAATATGTTGTAAAAAAAATGTTTAAGCACACAGGGCAAATGCTGCTGGTTTACTAAGTAAAAGTGATATAAAACACTATGATTTTAATTTTAATATTTTCAAAGAAAGCATACATACTCAAAGGAATAAAAACTGGAAACATCTATGCCAAAATACCATCAACGGCTATCTCTGAGTAGTGGCTTTTATTTTGTTGTTTAAACTTTTCCACATTTACTAAATTTCCTATGTAAATATCAGGAAAAGACACATTTAAAAACAAAAAGAAATTTTACTTACTGAAATGATATGGTATACCTAAAATTCTGAGATTCACATGTAATTGCCAGAGCTGTCCTTAACAGTGTGACTGTGTGGCCACATTTAAGTCTCAACTTGCTTTGGAAAAAACACCGGCTCATGTACTTGCTAAGGTGAGTTGACCCTAATTGGTGCTGGCAACCCAGTAAGCACTGGGTGAGAAATGACACGTGGCCCGAGCAGACACATCTCCCCGTTTTCAAGAGTGGATCAGTCAGTCTACCATAAACTAGAATTGCCACTGTCCTGACAAAACCTCACCAATGAACAGCACCAATCCCATCTAGAAGCCTCCGCTTCTGTGAGGATGAGGCTTATTTAACTGTTTTTGGACTGCCTTTGTGTGAATGCAAAACATAAGGATATTAGATATGTTTGTGATCTAAACGCCATTGGTGTGTGTAATCAGCAAGACAGTGTAATCGTTAGAAACACTGACAGTGAAACCAAACAGATCTAGGTCCAATTCTAGTTCTGCCATTTTCTAACCACACAGGCTTGGGAAAATTTCATAACTTCATAAGCCTCGGTTTATCATTTTTCAGTGTAGTTGACCATACTACCTCCTAGGATTTTAGTAAAGATTTAAAACATTTAGTAGTATATACATCTGCTAATTTAATAAAAACATTCTAGAAATCTAAAAACATTGACTTTTCAAATCATGTAACCCCTTATTGAAAAAATGGATACCATATCTTCTTAAACTCACTTAAACTTACAATCTACATTCTTCAGGGCAACTTCTCAGCTATACACACTGGAAGTGTTCACTAAGCCAACACAAAGCACCTGAGTAGATATTCTATATTTTAGAGCAGTGGTACCCAACCTCTTTGGCATCAGGAATTGATTTCATGGAAGACAAAGTTTTCCAGGGACCAGGGGAGGAAGGTTTCAGGATTATTCAAGCATGTTACATTTATTGTGCGTTTTATTTCTATTATTATTCCATTGTAATATATAATCAAATAATTATACAACTCACCATACTGCAGAATCAGTGGGAGCCCTGAGCTTATTTTCCAATGACTAGACAGTCCCATCTGGGGGTGATAGGAGACTGACACCCAAAGTCTACTCTGTAATCTTGTTTCGGTTACTGTCACTGCATAAAACCCTGCTTCGTAAAGATAAGCTACTGGAAATGGAAGCAGGCTTCTCAGTGCTAATCTGACAGGAGGCGGAGCTCAGGCGATAATGCCAGCAATGGAGAGTGGCTGTAAATATAGATGAAGTTTGCTCACTCGCAGTTGCTCGCTGCCTGCTGTGCAGCCCAGTTCCTAACAGGTCACGGACTAGTACCAGTGCATGGCACAGGATTGCAGATCCCTGTTTTAGAGAGTGCAGGGTCTAAAACAACTTTGTGAACTATATGAGATGATTTCTGGCAAAATCTTATCATTTCTCTCCTGTATCACCTTTACTAACTCCATACTGAAAGAAACTGGGCAGTGGTTCAGAGGGTGCCACAGATACAACAGGACTCTATTAGAAATAAGAAAGTCACTCTTGTCTCCCATGGTGGCCTCATAATCAGCTCAGAAAGCATAGGATTTGAAAAGATATCAAAGTTTATGTTAGAAAGAGGGCATAATTTAATAATATCCCATACCAGTAATATATTATCAGTGAAATTATAAAAACAATAAATGAAAATATTTAATTGTAATACAATACAAATTGCTATCAATATAATTATAAACCAAGTAAGAGGCCATGAAATGGGGGGGGAGCAAATAATGGTGAAAAAAAGTAGAGAAGAGATTAAAATTCCACAAGAATGAGGATATTTTAAAAACCCTGCTTCCAAAAGGGAAAAACAGCAGGACCTACTATTTCCATGGTCCTCAGTTTGAGAGAAACAGACCTAGTGCTGAATCCCATTCCTGTCACTTTTTCGCTGGGAAATAGAAGGCCAGTTATTTAACCACTTGGAACCTCATTTCCCCATCTACAAAATGAGCCTTGTTTAATGCTTTCATGGGTGTGATGCAGAGTATACCTATAGTATTCTGTATTGATAGGTGGAACAAAACCAAAAATCCTAAAGGATTAAGGTTACACAGAACACGACTATGCTTAAGGCTATGCCTTAAGCAAAGAGGCAGCACATCTAAAGCCAGACATCCACTGAAGGTCACAGGAAATGAAATAATGGGTGACTGACCTTGATGACAAACTCCGTTTTTATCTCATCGATAAAAATTAAAGACTGAAACCAAGAAAATAAGGTAAGCATTTAACAGGGGTCAAGGAGAAAAGCAGGTCAAAGTAAATGACTAACAGGGAACCAGTCAATCTGAAGCAACCACCAGCCAATCAGAAATGGCCTTGATAAAATTCAGGGTAAAACCAATAAATAACAGCTAGTTCAAAGGACACATTTGCTGAGCTTTGACACTGACTGTTCTATGCCCAAGAAAGATGGCAATGAATGGGGTCTTTAGCTAAAAATTTGCTATTATTTTCATCTGATCAGAGTCTAATGTTACTTCTATTTTCTTAACTGTCCTTGAGGCTCTGAGAAGGACTCTCAAGGGGCTGAATCAGAGCTCTTCAAAGAGTGAAGAGTCACATCCCACCACATAGTTAAGTTTAGAGAACAACAGACACCAGATATTTAGAGCAGAGGATTCTGCCCTAAGAGTTTCCATTTGCAGATAACAGCTCAACTTGACTCAATAAAGCTGAGTGGGCCACACCAGGTTCAATCCAGGTCCCATTATTACATACCTCCAACAGCTACTGTTTTGCATTTATCGATAGGTTCCTTTAGAATTATTCTCATGTACGCTGGCTGAGGCAGGGTCTTGTCTTCTATCTCATGCTTCCCAACAAGACACTTTTGTGCATCCCAAAGAACTCAGTGGTGTGTCTGGAACAGAGGAGCAATTTAAGCTTAACCATTTCAAAATGGAATCATAAAATTCACTAAAGCCGAATTCAGTGCAGACTATAAAGAAAAGCATTAAAGTATATATTAACTTGGAAACAAAAAATTCACAATGAACATTCTCCACCTACCCCCCCATCTTTTCTTTCTTTTTTAACTTTTTAATTTTTGTATTTTTTATTATAATAAAATATGTATAACATAAAACTTACCCCATCTTTTCACAATTAAAAACTAAGTCTTTACCTCTCTATCGCATAAAGGTGTTTCTCCTTTTACATATTATCTACTATCTTTAACTGTCAAATTATTGCTTATCATAAATTAAGTTTATGTTTGAAGTTTCCACTCTAAACTGAAAACAAAGCTAACTACTAAGTTACTATTCTTTTACAAATTCACTTATAAAAAGTTGGTCATCTCTCTGGGGCCAAAACATTACCCTTATAAGTGATACCTTTTATATTTATATATGCATAAATAGTACACTTTTCCTGGTAGCATAACCAGGAAGCTAGAGATATTGTTTTGCACCTGATAAAGAACAAAGAGGGTTATTCATTTAGTGCTCCATTCACAGTAACTTGTATCTTATTTTTATTGTATTTACTTTAATTAGTAACAGTCTCTTATTTTGCTATGATAATTTCTAAGAAGTAGGCTCTCAGTTTTCTTCCAGATCACAAAAGCCCTAAAGAATCGAGTATCAGATGAAAACTAAGGCTATTCCATCCCTTCCTCTCTAATTTTAATAAAACCATGAGCTCCTTGAAGCCAACCCTGGACCTCAGGATAAAAAACACAGGGCGTTCACGTACCAAACTGGAGAACTGATATCTAGAGCCAAATAATAAGCTTAATTCCATAAAGAAATAACTCTGAGAGAACAACAACAACAAAAAAAAAACTACTACTCTTGATAACTAGATCTAAAGACCTAGCTATACCAGGCAATTCTTCCCATTTAATCATTCCTTATCCTATCTGCTACCCCTGTAAATAATCAGTCACAAAGAAAGTACCTGTCATAAATTAAAACAATAATAAAACAAACACAAAAAAACTAACACTCGCTTGCCATTACATGAAAAGTGTTCCATTAAAGCCTCAAAGTAAACTATATTTACATAAAAAAACATCATCTTCTGATGATACCAACATATGGTTTAAAAACCCAAAGATAAATCCAAGAGTTTTTTCAACATACACATGCAAAAATTATACCTCAGGAAATAGGGTGTCACAAAACCTCATCATGTCTCATATTACAGATAAGAATCTCAGTCTGTTTTGAATAAGGAAAAAATGTTTGGGAAAGTAAATAATGCTTACAGGTTACCAGAAACTGGTAAACAAAAAGGAAGCAAAAAAACAGGTTTAACAATTATTTTTGGAGGTGGAACTGCACAATAGTAAATATGAGGCACCATCTTTAAGAAGTCTTTTAAATATTATTTTAAAGAGCAATATGAATTTTGGGGTTACAGATGGCCAAGGGAATAGGCCTGTTCATCTCTGCTTCCCTCTAAATCCCCATTAAAATGATAGTAAAGCAAGAAAAAGACAAAAATCTGTAAGGACAAAAGGAATAGAAAACTACATTAAAGCAGACATTAGACTCCAATGATGTCTGGAAACAAAGGTAATTGTGGAGCCCAGCACAGCCAGTGGGAACCTCACAGCCTAAAAAGCAGACAAACAGCCAGCTGACTATGGCAGAAACACTCAGGAAAGGAAGCTTCTAGTTCATCAGAAAGACAGGGTGAGGGATGGTACTGAAAAGTGGGGGGGTTGGTGAAAATCTGTATAAAAAGCAGACCCTTACCTTATGCCAGATACAAGAGTTAACTCAAAATGGATCAAAGACCTAAAAGTAAGACTTGAAACTATAAAATTCCTATTAAAAAAAATAAAGGAAAAGCTTCATGACACTGGAGTCAGCAATGATTTCCTGAATATGACACTAAAAGCACAAGTGACACAGTGAGACTCTGACTCAAAAAAAAAAAAGCTAAATAGGCAAATGGGATAACATCAAACTTAAAAACTAGAGTAAACAATCAAGAGAGGATAAAGGGCAACTACAGAAAATATCTGCAAACTATATATCTAGTAAGGTGTTAATAACCAGAATATACTATTAAGAACTCCCCACAACTAAACAACAAAAAGCCAAATAGCACCATGTAAAAATAAGCAAAGAGCCGGGCTCAGTGGCTCAGTCTGTAATGCCAGCACTTTGGGAGGCTGAGGCGAGTGGACTGCCTGAGCCCGTGGGCTCGAGACCCACCTGGGCAACTTGGCAAGACCTCGTCTCTACAATAAATCAAAAATTAGCCAGGCATGGTAGCACACGCCTGTAGTTCCAACTACTTGGAAGGCTGAGGCGGAAGGATGGCTGGAGCCCAGCAGATCGAGGCTGCGGTGGCTGAGAGCATGCCACTGTACTCCAGTCTGGGTGATAGAGTGAGACTCCAATTCAAAAAAATAAAAATAAAAACAAAAATAAGCAAAGGACTAGAATAGACATTTCTCCAAAGAAAATATACAAACTGTCAACAAGCACATGATAAGATGCTCAACCATCACTAATCATCAGGAAAATTCAAATCAAAACCACGAGATACTATCTTGCATTCCTCTGAATAGCCACTATCAAAACAAAAACAAACAAACAAACAAACAAACCATAAAATAGCAATTGTTGGCAAAGATGTGGAGAAATTTATTGGAATTCTTTTACACTGTTGGTAAGAATGTAAAATGGTACAACAGTATGGAAAATAGTCTGGCAGTTTCTCAAAAAATTAAAAATGGAACTACCATATGATCCAGCTATCTCACTTCTAGTTTATATCTGAAAGAATTGAAAACAGGATCTTGAAAAGATATTTACACACCCCTGTTCACTGCAGCATTGTTCACAATAACCAAGGGGTGGAAGTCACCTAAATGTCCACTGACAGATAAATAAAGAAAATATTATATGTATATACAATAGAATAGTATTCAACCTTAAAGAAGAGGGAAATCGCTGGGCTCGGTGGCTCAGCCTGTAATCCCGCGCCTTTGGGAGGCTGAGGCGAGTGGATTGCTTGAGCCCGCGGGTTAGAGACCTGCCTTGGCAGCGAGACCTCATCTCTACAATAAATCAAAAAATCAGCTGGGCATGGTAGCGCATGCCTGTATTTCCGGCTACCTGGAAGGCTGAAGTGGAAGGATTGCCGGAGCCCAGCAGGTTGAGGCTGCGGTGGCCGGGAGCGGCCACTGCACTCCAGTCTGGGTGACAGAGTGAGACTGCAACTCAAAAAAAAAAAAAAAAAAAGAAGAGGGAAATCTTGTGATATACTACGCACAGATGAGCCTTTAAGGACATTATGCTAAGTGAAACAAGAGAGTCGCAAAAAGACAAACGCTGCATGATTCCACACATATAAGGTTTCTAAAGTCGTCAAACTTACAGAAACAGAAAGTAGAATCGTGGTTTCTACAAGGTGGAGAGGAAGAAAAAACAGGAGTTGTTGTTCAACAGGTATAGAGTTTCAGTTTTGCAAGATGAAAATGTTCTAGAGGTCTTAGGCAACAATGTGCACATAACACGACTGTACTATACACTTAAAAATGATTAAGATGATAAACATGATGTCATGTGTTTTCTATCACAATATAAAAAAAATAGAATACCCTGGATTATCTGAGTAAACCCAATATGATCACAAGGGTCCTTAAACATGCAAGAGGGAGACAGCTGAGGAGGTCAGAGTAAAGGAATGTGAGAACTATTTGACCCACTAATGCTGACTTTAAAGATGGAAGAGGGCCAGAAGCCAAGGCATGCAGCCTGCCTCTAGAAGCTAGGAACAGAAAAGAAATAGATTCTCTCCTAGAGCCTCCAGAAAGAAATGCAGCCTGTGAACATCTTGATTTTAGCCTAGTGAGACCCACATCAGACTCTGGGCTACAGAACTGTAAGATAATAAATGTGTGCTGTTTTAAGAAAAAAGAAAAGGGGGAGGCAGTTAGAACCCCAGATCTTCTCACATCTACCTGATAAAGCCAAACAAACCATCCCTACTCTCTTAACAGGAGGCAGTTTGATCTCTAGAGAAAATAATACAGCAACTCTTCAGACCTGGACATCAGATAAGGCTCAAACAGAGGCATTAAGATCTAAGCATTTAAGAGTGTGGACGGTAAGACTTTTGGCTTTCCCAAATCTTCACAAATATATACCCTCCCCTAGAAAAGTGAACAGAGAATTCCTTTTTGGAGAAACTGAAAGGTCCAAGAAAAAATATCTGCAGGTTCTAATGTGTGAGAGTCACCTACTGGAATGGCCAGGTCCCTGCCCAAAGCCTACAAGGTAACAAATTTCTAGTTCACTCTTTACTGCCTCACTCTTAAGTATGAACAGACAATGAAATCTTCACCATTCATTTGAGAAAAGCTTTGAATATTAAAATCAGGGATCAAAATAAGCAGATGAAAAAGGGAACCTAGCCGGGCTCGGTGGCTCAGCCTATAATCCTGCGCTTTGGGAGGCTAAGGTGAGTGGTTTGCCTGAGCCCGCGGGTTCGAGACCCGCCTAGGCAACTTGGCGAGACCTCATCTCCACAATAAATCAAAAATTATCCGGGCATGGTAGCACACGCCTGTAGTTCCAGCTACTTGGAAGGCTGAGGCAGAAGGATCGCAGGAGCCCGGCAGGTCGAGGCTGCGGTGGCCGGGAGCAGCCACTGCAGTCCAGTCTGGGTGACAGAGTGAGACTCCAACTCAAAAAAAAAAAAAAAAAAAAAAAAAGAAAGAAAGAAAAAGGGAACTAAACAGAAAAATAAGCAAAGAGCAGAAGAAAACAGCAAAATAATTCAACTCATATTCTCAAAAACAATGAGAAAATCTTGTGCCTGTGGAACAAAAACTGAATCCTATTTTTTAAAAGGAAATATTCGGCTGGGCACAGTGGCTCAAGCCTGTAATCCCAGTACTTTGGGAGGCCATGGTGAGAGGATTGCCTGAGCCCGTGGGTTCAAAACCAGCCCGGGCAACTTGGCGAGACCTGTCTCTACAATAAATAAAAAATTAGCTGGGTGTGATAGCATACACCTGTAGTTTCGGCTACTTGGAAGGCTGAGGTGAAAGGATTGCCTGAGCCCAGCAGGTCAAGGCTGTGGTGGCCATGATCGTGCCACTGCACTCCAGCCTGGGTGACAGAGTAAGACTTCAACTCAAAAAAAAAAAAAAAAAGAAAAAAGGAAATATTCAGAGACCCCCCAAAATTAATTTAAAAACTATAAAAATGCTAGCAGAAATTAAAAATTCAACACATACTAAGAAAGTAGAACAATAACACATAAAACTAGAGGATCAAGTCAGTAGGTCCAAATACCCAACTAGCAGACTATCAGAAAATAGAAAAAGGAAAAAAGAAATTATCAAAGATACACTACAAGAAAATTTCCAGATGGGGTACAGTGGCTCACTCTTGTAATTCCAGCACTCTGGGAGGTCAAGGCAGGAAGATTGCTTGAGACTAGGAGTTTGAGACCAGACTAAACAACAGAGTAAGACCTAATTTCTACAAAATATTGTTTAAAATTAGCCAAGTGTGGTGGCTCATGCCAATAGTGAAAGCTACTCAAGAGGTTGAGGCAAAAGGATCACCTGAGCCTAGGAGATCAGGGCTTCAGTGAGCTGTGATCATGCCACTGCATTCCAGTCTGAGAGACAGAGTGAGACTCCAACACAAAAGAAAGAAAGAAAGGGGGAGAGAGAGAGAGAGATAGAAAGAGAGAGAGAGAGGAAGGAAGGAAGGAAGAAAGGAAGGAAGGAAGATTTCCTAATTGAATGGCCTAAGACATAACTTATATCACAGAACTCAATCACCAACAAAATATAGTCATAATAAAGTAAATACTATTTAAAAAAAAATTTTTTTTTTGAGTTGGAGTCTCACTCCGTGGCCCAGGCTGGAGTGCAGTGGCACACTCATGGCCAACCCGGCATCGACCCGCTAGGCTCTGGCGATCCTTTCGCCTCAGCCTTCCAAGTAGCTGGAACTACAGGTGTGCGCCACCACACCCAGCTAATTTTTTTTTATTTATCGTAGAGAAGAAGTCTCACCAAGTTTCCTGAGCTGGTCTCAAACCCACGGGCTCAGGCAATCAACTCGCCTCAGCCTCCCAAAGTGCTGGGATTACAGGCCAAGCCACCGAGCCCGGCCAATGTTAATATCTAAACAGAGACTATAGTATGGCTACATCAAGAAAATGGAGATACAAGAAAAGTAGGTGTGTACTAAGGGCTAAGAGTTGTCAATGAGACATAAACCTTCAGCAGGAAATCAACATGTAAGTCTAAAATTTCAAATAAATCAATAAATGGTACTTGAAGCATACAGTGTATTGTTTAGGAACAGGTAGGTGAGTATCAGAAAATACAACTAAAATGGTTTGAAAGGACCATCTTTAAGGAAAGAGGCAATAAAAGCATAAAAAGAACAAAGAATGGTTATTATAGTATTGTTTGAATTATTAAACAATGTTCATGCAATTATCTCTAAATAAATAAAATAAATAAATAGGAGAGAGAGAAAGAAAGAGAGAGAGAGGTGATTTAACAAAGCAATTCTACAAATTGTTACACAGTGAGGATCTTCAATGTTCATCTACACAGAAAGAATAAAAATAGCAGCTATCCTAATATTATACAAATCTCTAAACACACTATCACACATGAATTCCAAAAATGCTATATTGCAAACAACTAAAATGATAATGTGTTGTGGAAAATGGTATTGAATGCTTCAGAAATGTGACTCAAATGATGAAGAAACTGATGTCAAATATGTATGTAAAGACTTGAAAGAAGTAATTCTAGGGTGGGGAAAAAAGCATTAGTTAAAGTATTTTGTTTTATATAAATACAGAATTGTTCAATATATGTACTTAACTAGATTAATTTTATGGTAATATGTGTTTGATTAACCTATATCCCCAAAATATTCCTAATATACTCAAATTGACCACAAAAAAAATTGTTTGTTTAGATCTTCTCATTGACAAAACACAGAAAATATAAACTAAGCAAAAAGGTAAATAAAGAAATTAAAAATCCATTTACCTGAATCATGCTGTTATTTTTCATCAGTCTTTCTTCCAATCTAGAAGAAAATAATATGTAAATTAAAGCTCAACCTTTGTGTAATGAGCTGCTTATAAGAAAAAAAGCTAAAATCCAAGGTAGCTATTATTTACTTCTTATTATCTGTCCACAGGAAAAAAAAAAGTGTTCTTTCCAATTCCTGACTAATTTCTGGATGTCATGGTATTCAGAGTAAGCTTCTACTGGGCAAAACTAACAAAAGCAAGCATGTAAATCCAATGCCAATACAAAATGGCATAACAAATGCCTCTAATGGTACAACATGAGTTTTAAGACCATGTACTTTTATAAGTTATCCTCCTCCATTCAGTTAAATAACTGCTAATTGACTATATATATAAAAAAAAAAAAAGATAAGCAAGAAAGCACATTTTTCAAACCATATGAATTACTATCCTGGAGTAAAAAGGAGTAGCAACATGTTTAAATTTTCAGTTTTATCAAAATGCAATCAATAATAAGTTAAGTGGAACAACCACAGACCACATACATAAGTGCATGATCAAACAATTACAAATACACTTTAACCCACATTACCCTAAAGGCCAAAAATGCTTCCTCATTTCATGAAAGACTTTCTCAACTAAAAATAAAATATGACCATTTGTAAGTAAAATATACATGTGAATTAGGGTACCTGCAGTAAGGAGAAAAGGTACCTTTTTAAAAAATTAATAAGCCCAGAAGTTTTGAGTGGCTTAATAAATTTTCCTAAAGTGAACACCGCTCTCCCAAAAGGTCACCACTGTCCTGACTTCAAATAGCACACATGAGTTTTGCCTGTTGGGCAAAGTACTATTATTCAGGGATCTGGCTGGTAATCTAAGAATCCCTGTATCTCAACTGAAATAAAATGTTTTAGGGAAAGGAAAGCAAGTCGTAGCTGACTGCAAAGTGACATTATTTCAGAAAGACGTTAACATGTCCAAAGAAAGGTCTTGGGCTGGTTGGTTGATCCTTTGAGGTCAGTTTGCAAGTTTTCCAAAGACTGTAGGACAAAGAAACTGTATCATGACAGAAATAGAAGGTAAACAGTCTTCCTACTGTCCAGGATGAATGTACTGCTGGGAATAAGATGAGGGAAGGCAGAAGTAGAGGGCAAAGGGGAGATGGGGGAGGGAAGCTGGCCTCTTTTCTATAGGTACAGAAACACCTACAAAATAAAGATAGTAACCACGTTAGTATGTGCTAGAAGCTAGACTAAGTTACTAATGACTCATCTCACTTGATCTTCCGGTTCCTAAGACTGTTTTGCTACACCCAGTCAACAGATGACAATACTGAGTCACAAATCAGAAGAATGGTGTCTGAAATGAACAGTTAGTAGGTGAAGCAAAGCTTTCCCTCTTTACAGCTTGTATGCAGGGCTAGATATGCCATAAACAAAAAGAAATATTCACAGAAATGAAGCCTTATTATTAGACACAGAATATGCTGTTTTGTCCCTGCCCATCAATCATTTCAAGGAAAAGAATCTAGTTATTCAGGACCCATGAAGTCTTCGCAATTACCAGAAAGTTGAATGGTTTTGTCACTGGAAGGAAAGGCCCACTTATCTTTCTGTACCTAAAAGGAGAAGTTCCTAAAGAAATCCTTATACTCCCCAAGGTATAATTCTCTGACATGTTAACGAGTTTTATTACACTATGTGCTTTCCTAGTGTAACAGGAGAAATCAGAAGAACACAATGTTCCTCAGAGACAGTCACAGATACAGAAAGGCAAATTACAACCAGAGAATTACTGAAGAATGCATAATAGTGCCACCTTCAAATGGCATGCCAAACCTGCATGAATATTTAATTTCTATCATAAGTACTTTCAAAAAGCAGACAAAATAAGAACATGATTCAAAAAGGGAACTTTCCATTCTCCCACTTGAGAGACAGGAAATAAAATATCTACCTTTGAAGACCATATATGATGTATCAAAGATATGTCGTTTAGGGAACAGAAAGGGTCTGGATGGACTCTTTTTAGAAGAGATAACTGCGAAAGTTTCTGACAGCACCCTGATGACTTTTCTCATATGGTACCTGGCGCAGGGAATACCTAGTAAAAGCCACAGCCTTGGTTTTGGAATGGACACATGCTATGAAGATACAATGCAAAAAGTCCTTTCTGGGACTATATGAGTAAGCAAGTTAACGATGTATATCATGCACAGCAAAGCATCTAAAACAAAAATTACCCAAATTACATTAAAAGACTGTGGCTTGCCAGGCACGGTGGCTCAAGCCTGTAATCCCAGCATTTGGGGAGGAGGAGGCGAGAGCATTGCCTGAGCCCAGAGTTCGAGACAAGCCTGGGCAACATGGAGAGACCTTGTCTCTACAATAAATCAAAAAATTAACCGAGTGTGGTGGTGTGTGCCTGTAGTTCCAGCTACTTGGAAGGCTGAGCCAGAAAGATCGCCAGAACCCAGCAGCTCGAGGTTGCGGTGGCCATGAGCGTGCCACTGCACCCCAGCCTGGGCGACAGTGAGATTCTGACTCACAAAAAAAAGGCTGTGGCTCTAAACTTACAATTAGGATTGAGTAAAGTAAGGCAAGAATCTTTGTAGACATTAGCCCGATGACATTCAGAAAAATACTGGCAGAGGGAAAGCAGAATAAGGAATTCTTCCCCTATTGCAATATTTCTGGTATAGCCATACTCAAACATCTGTGTGTTTACTGCCATCGCCTTGCTCTCAAGAAAAACACCCTGGAGTAGAAGAAGGTTCAAAGGGTACAGAAGAATGGGATGTAAGAGCCAAGGTTACAGAAGGAAAAGATGACAGTTCACAAAACTCCCCAAGGCATTGGCAAACCCCCACTTTACAAGTTTACATTTGTAAGGCCAACCCTTTCAAAGCTTACTATTTATTTCCTCTTAGATCAGGGAGGGCAGTGGTTTCATCTTGGGGCCATCTGATTGATGGATAGACAGTGGCTGCCCAGAAGAAACACTGGGAGACAGTGCAGAAATCAACAGCCATTGTCCGCCATGGACACATGATGTGGAAATTGCCGCAGGGAGCATCCTTTCTGGCAAGCCTGTTCTAAACCCTATTATTAGAGTTCAATTGTTTCTTCTCCAGGAAAGATGGTGTGTAATTAGAGATGAATAGTATATAGAAACCAGTAACAGCACATGATCAATTTAATTATATTTTCTATTAAAACTGCACTTTATTAGAATAATAAAAAAACACTGAAAACTTTCTAATTCTTACTCATAAACAGCATGTTATACAAATTAGAGCTTGGTTTCAGAGAATATAAAATCCCAAGTACAAAGTTAGCATTTTCTTCCTTTAATGTCTAACTCTCAAAAACACAAGTTAGCTGAACGTTTTCTTCTTTACTTCTGCTTGCGAGGGGAACGTTTGCTACCTCTCACAAGGGATCTCACCACTGCTGAAAAGTCTCAGGCATGGTCTCCAGCTTTGGTGACCTAAAATACATTGCAATTCTCCATCGGAGTCACCCCTAAGGCTTTATGCTACGGCTGGTACCAGCCCTCTTCACAAGGAAGGACCTTTCACTACATACAAGAAAAGCCTTAATCTGCCCTTCACCACACAACATTCTTACTTTTTCTAGATTTCTAGAGAAATGCAAAGAGTAAACTAAATGTCTTGTCCCAGTCCATCCTCAAACCTTATCTCAATTTATAACCAATCATGATCCTCCTGGGTAAGACACAGAGCTGTTTTCTCTGAGCCACTTGGCTGAGGTGTAAAAGAAAACACTAAACAGAAAAGATCATCTGTTAACTACTCCGGGAGTTCAGCAACTTCCCAGCTTGCCTCTCAAACTGACTTTCCTTTTCCTGAAAAACACACTGGAACAGAAGAGTTTAGAAGACCAGGTTAACCTAGGAGTGAAGGATAGACTTGCACATTGCAATCTACTAAAACGTGAGAGCTGAATGAGAGAATTTAGTGAAGGGTAAAAAATTCCAGACAAATCTACCAAATACACCACATACCTTCAAGGAGGTAGTTACTCTAAAAGGTGATGAAGAGTGAAAGCAACCGTGCTCCAGGAAATAGTGAGATAAATTCATGGGAACAAAGTGAAACTGGTAAAAACCTGGAAGCAAATCCAATTTTGAATGTAGCCTTCAAACAAACAATCGCCACTCTCTCCTCACAAAGAGCGGCCAAGTAAGTGCCTTCACTTAGTCCTGAAAGAAAGAAAAATTCCTTTCATTTAGTAAACATTCACTAAGTATCAAGGTGGGAATATATAGAGAGGAAAGAGGGGCTTCCTAGAAGGAGCTAGGAGAAAAACGTATAAATCAGGATTTACATTTCTAAGTGGTACCAAGGAGGGATACCATAGAGCTAGAAACAAACTTCCAGGAACACGAACACTTCCCTGTAAGGGCCAAACACAATTCCTAGACAAGGTATATATCTCATTTGAATCCTTGAAACAAGCCCATGAGACTGGCAAACAACCTTCCCTGGTTTACTGCTGGGAATTAAGGTATATAGGACTCAAAAAAGGATTTTTCAAACAAAAAGTTTTTTATTCAAATTAAATCTTCAAATTATGCCTACCTTTCCAAATACAAATCTCAATCCCTATTATACCTTTTCCAGGCTGCCCAGCCATGTTTGAGGTTCCTAGAATGTTTATTGAGAAATTCATAAATTGAAGAAATAATGTTCTAACATCTCAGGTCTTGTGATTGAGGGCCACAGCAGTAATGCCCTTCCTCCAGTTTAATGAGCAGTTTTAATTGTTTTTAAATCTTTCCCAGGCTGGGAGTGGTGGTTCAAGCCTATAATCCTAGTACTTTGGGAGGGCGAGGTGAGATGATTGCCTGAGTCCACGGGTTCGAGATCAGCCTAGGCAACATGGCGAGACCGCATCTCTACAATAAATCAAAAAATTATCCAGGCATGGTGGCGCATGCCCATAGTTCCAGCTACCTGGAAGGCTATGGCAGAAGGATCACCAAGCCCAGCAGGTTGAGGCTGCAGTGGCCGTGAGCATGTCACTGCACTCCAAGCTGGGAGACAGAGTGAGATTCCAACTCAAAAAAAAAAAAACTCTCCCTATTGATGCATCAAAATAATCTTCCACATATGTTACTTAATCACCACTTCTTGAGGGCAAGAGACACACTGTATCTGTGTTTATTGCATTCTCAGTACATAGGACAGACATTGATAAGCACTCGGTAAAATTCTACCATAATTCTGTTCCTGATTGTATCAAATCAAGTATCTCAGTTCACTGTCAAGACCTACCTTCACTTTTTGCAGTTAGTCTCTATTTTCTTTTTTTAATTTTATTTTAAATTGACAAATGACCCTTGTTCATATTTATGAAGTACAGTATGATGTTTTGATACATGCTTACAATGTTGAACGATTAAATCAGGCTAATTCCCTAATCCATCACCTCACATACTTATCTTTTTGTAGTGGGAACATATAACATCTACTCTTTTAGAATAGTCACTATTCTTTTTTTTTTTTTTTTTTTTGAGTCAAAGTCTCACTGTGTCACCC
>NW_007257977.1:270466-335481 GCF_000164805.1 Carlito syrichta | reverse complement strand
CCATGTAGCATTTCTCTTTCTGTGCCTGGCTTATCTCACTTGGTATAATGCTCCAGGTTCATCCATGTTGTTGCAAATGACAAGATTTCCCCCCCCTTTTAAAGGTCGAATAGTATGCCATAGTGTGTATATGCCACATTTTTCTTTATCCATTTATCTGATGATGGACATGTAGGTTGTTTCCACACCTGGGCCATTGTGAATAATGCTGCAATGAACATGGGAATATAGATATCTCTTCAGCACACTGATTCAATTCCTTTGAATATATTCTCAGAAGTGAGATTAATGGATTTCATGGCAATTCTCTTTAGTTTTCTAAGGACTCTCCATACTGTTTTCCATAATGACTGTGTTAATTTACATTCACACCAACAGTGTACAAGGGTTTCCTTTTCTCCACAGTCATTATTTTCAAAACTAGATTACCACGCACCCTCAAAAGAATTATTCACTGCTAAGTGTTTGCTAATGAAGCTCCCTATATTATCCTTCCCCCATCCTCTCCCTATGTGGTTAATCCACTTCTATCACCTAGTTTAGAAAGAATGTAATTTACCTCCCATTAAAAACAACTTTCTATCTTATTCCACTACCAAAATTTTTTTAACCAAAGCAAGATTTAAAACTGTTAATCCTTTTTTTAAAAAAAGCTCTCTGGATTGCCTGAGCCCGCAGGTTCAAGACCCGCCTGGGCAACTTGGCGAGACCTCATCTCTACAATAAGTCAAAAATTAGCCAGGCGTGGTAGCGCGCGCCTGTAGTTCCAGCTACTTGGAAGGCTGAGGCGGAAGGATCGTCGGAGCCCAGCAGGTCGAGGCTGCGGTGGCCGGGAGCGTGCCACTGAACTCCAGTCTGGGTGACAGAGTGAGACTCCAACTCAAAAAATAAAAAAATAAAAATAAAAAATAAAAATAAAGCTCTCTACACTATGACTTATAATATAAGTAACTTCTCTTTCAAACAGTAACACTTAACTTCCTAATTAGTTAAAAAAATCTCATAAACATAAGTTATATCATATCCCAAATATAGAATATAGCCCAGCAATTTAACAAATATTTTAAAAACTAATCTAAATGCCTTGACTTTTGAACATGGATTCTTTTTAGATATAGAGGAGAATAAATATTTATTGGAAATTAAAGGAACTCATAGAACAATAAGAACTTCCCAATTTCCTTTTTAGGTACTTTGAAGTAACATCATGGCTTCAAAAGACAATTCAGCATGAATTTATTATTATTGTATTATTTATCATGACCAGGTTATCATAATAAACTTTGCAAGTCTTAAGACCTGTCTTCTGCATTCCGAAAAGAGGTAAAATTTAACTAGCAAATAAGGATATAAGACAGAGTGATAAGAAACTCCAACTTTCTCCAATATAGAGGCAGACTAAAATACAAAACCCAATTCCAAGGCAGATTATGAGATATGTTTTTAACTAAGAATCAATTAATTTATTCAAATTGGATTTGTAGTAGACATATTTCAGAACATCTGTTCCACCCACTTCTATTTCTAGGAGACTCTGCCACATTCTCAGGCCCAGTTATCTTTCAATTTCCATCTTCTATGTCACCTGACACAATGCTACATGTACACAGTCACAGTTGATTTAACCTGAAGGAACATCTGACCCAAGGAGAGCCATTCATAAGCTGACTAGAGTCTTCGACTTGGGTTTACTTACTGGCAAAAATAATGGACTCAGCCAATCAGATTCACTGCCTCAAGAAATGAAATCAAAGAACGCTAAAGGAAGTTGCCAGATGTCAGAGTGAAAGTTCAAGAGAGATAGTTAGGGTCAGGGCAACCATCATGGGCCAAGTGCGGGCCACAGAAATCAAGAACTGAACTGAAGCCAGTTTCTAACCTGGGATCTCAGGAGACCTATATCCATCCTGACTCTACCTCTCCTTGAGTGAGAATGACCTGATTTTTGTAACCAAAAGATGGAGCTTATGATAGGAATCTAAATTAAATTTTTAGTAAAAACAATAAATCAAAAAATTCACTGGACATGGTAGCACACACCTGCAATTCCAGCTACTTGGAAGGCTAAGGCAGAACTATCGCCTGGACCCAGTAGGTCGAGGTTGCGGTGGCCATGATCGGGCCATTGCCCTCCAGCCTGGGCAACAGAATGAGACTCCAACACACACACACACAAAAATTCTTAACATTAGTCAGTTTCAGGCCAGGAGTGGTGGCTCACACCTATAATCCCAGCACTTTGAGAAGCTGAGGTGAGAGGATTGCCTGAGCCCACAGATTCGGGACCAGCCTGAGCAACTTGGGAGACCTCGTCTCTACAGTAAATCAAAAAATTAGCCGGGCATGGTAGTGCATGCCTATAGTTCCAGCAACTTGGAAGGCTGAGGTGGAAGGATCTCCTGCACCCAGCAGGTCAAGACTGTGGTGGCTGGGAGCATGTCACTGCCCTCCAGCCTGGGTGACAGAATGAGACTCCAACTCAAAAAAAAAAATCAGTTTCCAGGCTACCACATTTTTATTATATATATGTAGAATATGAGAGTTTTTCATAACGTTTGCTCTAGCTTTCATTTAAAATATATAGTTATAGTCAATGCTATTCAATGCCCTGTCTCTCCTTTAGTTTAAAGAAACTAAAAAGCAGACAACATGCTATTCAATTGGTCATTAGAGGAAATACTTAGATCAGAAAGGGTGTTACAATGTTAAACATTACATTTCAGTACTCCAAGATATTAGAAACCCAAACGTTCTTGTTATTCAGGCTTTAGCATAAATTAAATGGGCATTTATCTCAGAGTCTAAAACTGCAAATAGTCAAAGAATGAAACTGCACCAAAAGTATTCTTAAAATAATGTCAGGAAAAACTGTCTAACGCTTAGAAATGGGCAAAAGAGATTCCTAGGCACCTTTTCAGAATATGTGAGTAAATAGGGCTATGTACTTTTGACCGACTTTCTATTTCATTATCAGTAATTCCAAATAATTATGGCCCACAGCAATGTAAACAAATTGTGTCCAGTAGAGATATAATTGATTTCTGCCTAGAAGAAAAGATAATCCCAAATATTATTTTATTACTCAATGAATATTAACCAATTTTGCTTTGTATTGGTAAGTTTCAGCATTCCTGTTTTTTTATTCAGTTCCTCAAATTATCTTTTAATTCCCTCAATAACAGAGGTGAATAAATCTTTGACATGTGTTTATTTTATATCTACATACAACATGGCTTTAACTTTTTGAAACTTACTCTTTAGCAACAAAGGTCTGTTTTTAAAATCACTTCATCGTTATACCTAGAAAAGTGTTCGCTATAGTTCACAGGAGTGGAAAATACATAACCCATCAGGGTAAGAATAACTAGTCCATGTTATTTCGAATCCAGAGCCATGCAATCCAGACAGAGCAATATAGAGGGTAATAAACAAATGGCAATGATATTGTGGCAATTTCACTAGATATACAGCCTTGAATTCCAACTGAATTCCAATTGCATAGATATAGATCATGGATCTGTTTCTTAATGGAGAAAATGTAAATAAAATCCAAGTAAATACATGTAGAAGATGATGTGCATGCATGTATACATGTGTATAAAACATAGCTAAAAATCAAAGTCAAATCTATGCAATGAAGACTGCTGGGAAACATAACCCAGAAAGCTAAGAAACTCCATTTATTAAGAAATAAAATAATCTTGTTTCTTATCTGATGACCTTGTTCTTCACTTTCTGACCAGACATACATCTAAACTAGCAAAGCAAGGCACATATTTATGAGAAAAAATTTTTAAGTCCTCCAAACCTTTAAACTCTCCCAAATAGGGAATTAGGATTCTCCACCCATCCCTTGGTAAGACTTCTTTAAAGGAAATACTACAGATGCTAAGAAGAAAATAGAGCCAAATGATTCCTCTCTACAGAAACAGTGAGTAGGAGGTTAATTATATCATTCATTTTTCCAAATGTTATAAGGAACCCCATCAACTGAAAATCAACAGAGGAACTTCTTGATGTAAGAACCTGATACATTTACACAAAGGATTTATACAGCAAAAATCACAAAGATTCTTGCAAGTAACAAGTCTCCTACTGAGATTTAAAATAGGAATTTATTTTTGTAATTTACAAAAATGTGATTTAAACACAATTTTCAAAGCTACAACCATCTATTCAATCAGAAAACTATTTCAAGCTTCATGCTTATGTAAAATTGCCCCTGTTGCAAGCACATACTGCACTTGGGTTTGGGGAACTAAAGATTTCGTTTACTCCCATACCTATACAGCAAATATCTGATCAGTCATGTCCATCTCCTCTTCCCTAGTCAATCTCCATTCTTCCCTTTCAGGAACCATCCACCGATCCCATAAGTTTCTAGACCCCAATCATATTCCATTAAAAATCCGTTTTTGACTGCGATTACCTTTGGTTTCCTTGCTCCAGAAGTTCTTTAGCCTTAAATATGAGCACAGTGAATCTCCAGTAACGTACTACCTCTTGCTTTCCAGAATGCTAAGGACTGCATCATAGAAACTAAAGTCCTAGTGAAACTGATTCACTTAGCTTGGCATTTGGATTCCCTCCACTGAGTATATTCCTCAGCTAAAAAGGTTAAGTGTCCATCCAGGTCAGCCACATGCAGGGACAGGGAGAGCCTCACTAGCAAGTGTAATCTGAGGTGTCCAAGAGTCACTTATTACCCTTCTTAAATTTGCAGGATTAAAGCAGTAATAATCATGGGATACAAGGCATCATGCCCCAAAGGAGGCCTGGGTCGAAACAAGAATCCTCAAATAGCTCAGATACCAAACAATATATTGGAGACTTAACTGTCTGGGTAACAGAAAAGTGACTTTCTGAGCTAATTTTTTATTTTCTCTTTTAGCAAGTGAACATCTTTCTGAACTATATTACACTTTTTTCTTACTTTCCTTGTTCGCAAAAGTAATAGATGTTCTTTGAAGAATATTTAGAAGATAAAGATACGAAGGTCAGGCTTAGTGGCTCACGCCTATAGTCCCAGCATTTTGGGAGGTCCATGTGGGAGAACTGTTTGAGGCTGTGGTGAGCCATGACTGTGCCACTGCACTCCAGCCTGGGCAACAGAGTGAGACCCCTGACTCGGAAGGAAGGAAGGAAGGGAGGGAGGGAGGGAGGGAGGGGAAAGAGAAAGAAAAAGAGGAAGAGGAAGAGAAAGAGAGAAGAGAGATGTGCACAGGTGAGACAAATTACAAATAACTAAAGCCCTTGGTCAAAAGCACCTGCCATTTTTAGTACATCGCCAGGAGAGGGTCTTTGATACACTGAAGTACTTCATAAGCACAAAGAAGAGTGCATGGCATATAGTGCTAAATAAATGCTTACTTTCTGTATAGTTTTTATAGACTCTTTGCATACTTTTGAGTATCTTGTACATTTTTTGTTTGTAATACCTTATATTCTTGTGCACTTCTTATTTTATAAATTCATTTATTTTATAAGTTTAGGACTATATGTACTGCTTTGTAATCTTATTCATGTCACAAAATAAGGACATATGTCCAGGTCATTAAGCTATTAAATATTCTTCTACATTTTTGCCCCTACTCCCATCTCCTTTTTTTGAAAGAAGGCTAATTTATTGCTTTGTGGAGAGTTGAGGTGGGTTTTTTTTTCTTATATTAGAAGAGTTACTGAGATTCACTGCAAAATTTTCAAAAACAGAGTTGAGCTTTACTAAATCCAGGGCATGTTATTTTATGAATAGTTTTCACTAGCAGTGTTTCCTGAACATTTTCTCATCTTCTTAAATATATTTTGGGATATTTCTTGATTTTTAAAACAAGAGCCCCAAGAACACAATTTCATATAGTCTTCATGAGTCAAGGTCATCATTAAAAACAATAATTAGCCGGGCTCGGTGGCTCAGCCTGTAATCCCACGCCTTTGGGAGGCTGAGGTGAGTGGATCGCCTGAGCCCGCGGGTTCGAGACCCGCCTGGGCAGTGAGACCTCATCTCTACAATAAATCAAAAAATCAGCTGGGCGTGGTGGCGCATGCCTGTAATTCCAGCTAATCGGAAGGCTGAGGCGGAAGGATCGCCGGAGCCCAGCAGGTCGAGGCTGCGGTGGCTGGGAGCGGCCACTGCACTCCAGTCTGGGCAACCGAGGGAGACTCCAACTCAAAAAAAAAAAAAAAAAAACAATAATTACAGTATTATACCTCAGCTATCGGTACAGATAATATGTACAAAAATCAAAATATATAACCCCAAGAGATGTCCTAAATCTGTTCTTTTTTTTTTTTTTTAAAGAAATTCTCTAATATCAGGCTCTTTAGTCAGTTACTTTTCCCTCAAAAGTAAAAGAAACAAAAAATCAGTGTAAGTGCCTACAAAGTGAGTCAATAACTCAAAAGACTTTTCCCAAGTAACGTTCTCATTCTCCATGTAAGAATAAAAAGCAAAAGAAAAAATATATTTTCCTATTAATTTGATGAGGGTGATTTCAAAACAACCTCTAAAATTTCTGAATCACTAATGAAAAGTCTATGTCAACAGCTTCAATTAACTTTTTTCCACTGTCACTAGGAGATGCATGTCCCTTAACAACCCTCAATTTGTATCAGGATATTTGAGGTTTCTCCAACACCTGCCAATTCTCTTCCATCATCATCAGGAGACATTTCTGCATTGGTCATAGTTTCCTCAAGCTCTGTGGCTTAACTGATCCAAATTTCAGGCCCAAGCAACTCCCTGAGATTAAAGATGCTTTTTTAAAAGCTGTAATCATTTGGTGACCTTCCTTGCATAAAGAATCAGCTTCTTCATTAAATCTGTTCCAAAAAACATTTCATGTTCTACAGACACACTATTAAACAAATGAGACTGAAAGTGTCAGGCAAAGAGGGAGTATGTTTTCCAGAAATAACTTCTATCCCTGTCCCTATAGAGTAGACAGGACAGATGTCTAACTACCTAAGTGAATATAGAGAGTCACCTTTAAAAAAAAAAAAAAAAGACAGGGGCTTGTTCTATCACCCAGGCTGGAGTGCCACTGTATGATCATAGCTCACCGCAGCCTCAAACTCCTGGGCTCAAGTGATCCTCCTGTCTCAAACTCCCCAAGTAGCTAGGACTATAGGCTCGCCTCTCCATTCCTGGCTAATTTTTTCATTTTTTTGTAGAGACGGGGTCTTGGCAAGCTATGTTGCCCAAACTGATCTTGAGCTCCTGGTCTCTAGTGATCCTCCAACCTCCCAAAGTGCTGAGATTATAGGCATGAGTCACTGCACCCAGCCAAGAGTAATCTTTAAAAATTATATTTAATTGTAGATACACAACGAGTATGGAAGCCATCCGCACCATAAACAACAGGCAAAATCTATACCTGATTCTTCCACAGAACTTCCAACTGTGCCTTCCACAAGACAGAGACATTCAGGAAATTCTCTGAAACAACGGGATGTTAACAAATGATAACATATTCTAAAAATTCAAGGAAAATTCTCTCCCTCCACGGGGACCTTCAGGATTAGTATATACAAAGCTATTCAACCTGCTATTAACTACTTAAATTCTGGGGGAGCCTGATCCACACACACCTGCTAGGGTGAAAGTGACAAGTCTCACGCAAGCATTCAATTTTGTCAGCATTATAAAACTGCTTCAGGGAAAGACCATGTTTGAAATAGGTTTTTCAAAATAGTCACAAACTTGTTCTGCAGTTCTATGGTGTGCTGTTTGGACTCAATTACATCAAGCCTCCAAATGTTCCCCTTTGAAAGGTCAAAATCATTCATTAAAAAATAAATACGGCTCAGTCACAAAGAAACAGCTCCAGCCTCAAGTTCAGAGATATAAGTTGAGTCTAGTCAGCCACCAACTTGTTTTTTGGTTTTTCTAAATTATTCTGTTTTATTTTTAAAATGTGGCGTACAAATAAGGGTTAGGTACATACGTTGTCATCATACAGGTAAAGTGTGGGTATCCTTACTGATGTTATGTGTCCCCCCCCCCGATAGTGTCCTGCAACTGCCAATCCCTTTCTTAGAGTATTAAGATAAATGTTCAGGGTTTGAATTTGAGAAGTTCTTTATCCTCTCTGGGCCTTGGGAAGGGGGTAAGGAGGGACGGAGGGAAGGAGGAAATGCTTCAATCAATGAAACAGAGCTAAGTGAGATGCTATCTCTCATCTGTGATTCTGTATTAAAACGACTTACAATCATTTCAATTATTCTAACTATTCTAAATTATGAGCAAGAGTCAAGTTTGATTACTGTTGATTAAAAAATTGCCAAGAGAGGCAATGTAGTATAATGGGAAGAGACAAGCTTTGAAATTAAGAATGTAAATACAACACCTAGTAGAAGTCACTGGAAATGTGCAGGGGCATTTCCAGATGGCACAGTCATTGGAGTCTCTGCTGGCATTTAGTATGTGGGGTCCAGGGATGCTAAATGCCCTGACATGTGTGGTGCAGGCCCACACAGGTGAGGTCCTGCCTTCAGTAATGCCTGTGAGCAAGGCTAAGGAATCGAAATTTCAAACCATATCATTTCTCATTAGCTTTGTGACCTTTAATGACCTACAATTAAGTCACTTAATTCTAAACCTCAAAGTCCTCAAAGGTAAAATGGAAATAATATCACTGACTTCGAAGAGCTCTTGTGGAGACTAATGTATAACAAAATGGTGTGGTCTTAGAGCAAACCCTTCATCTGTCACTTACTAACTGTGGGCCTAACCTCTCCAAATTCTTCATCCATAAAACTGTGGCAAAAAAAGTTGCAGAGATTTGATGAAACATGACACAATATATGTTAACTATTATTAATATTAGTGCAGGCCTAATTATTACAGGTGCCCAGTGGGTGCTCCCACTCCATGGCCTCTTAAGACCCTGTTACAGAACCTACATATACACTTTCAAAAATTCAGTAACTATACCCAGTTCAGACCATCTTTGACAAGAACAATTAGTAAAAAGCAATGGGGCTTACTCATTAATGATATTAGTTGGCATTTTAGCAAACTATCTTTCAAAACAAATCTGAAGTTGGCATTTAAAACAAAAAAAGACATAACAACAGCATTGACTACTGAGGCACAGTATATACAGAGAGCTCCAGGTGTGTTTCACAAGACAGTTCATAGTCTAGAAGATTAAATGGCAAAGCCCAGGATCCAAACTCCAAGTTAAATGTTGAAACATGTAAGCCAACTACAACAACAAAACACAGTACCAGTTTCTTTAAACACCTTCATGCCTCCCCACTAAGATTAAAATTTGGAAAGATGGTGAATACTGACAAACAACATTTGGAAAAATCCACTAAAGTGAGGAAGAAGTTTAAGACCCCCTCTGCCAGGCTGGTCAACATGCATGAGACTGGAAGGAAAATGTCTCATGAACTGGTAACACATAAGTACAGGTAAAAAACAGAGCTAGGCTGGGCTCAGTGGCTCAGCCTGTAATCCCAGCACTTTGGGAGGCCGAGGCGAGTGGATTGCCTGAGCCCACGGGTTTGAGAATAGTCCAGGCAACTTGGCAGACCTTGTTTCTACAATAAAAATCAAAAAAATTAGCTGGGCGTGGTAGCGCGCGCCTGTAGTTCCAGCTCCTTGGAAGGCTGAGGCAGGAGGATCAGTGGAGCCCAGTAGGTTGACGCTGGGGTGCCTGTGAGTGTGCCAATGTACTCCAGCCTGGGCGACAGAGTGAGACTCCAACTCAGAAAAAAAAAAAAAGAAAAACAGAGCAACATAGTTCTTTAGTTACAGTGAATTGCAGATCATCATCAGAACTTAAAACTTTCCACTAACAGACACTCAACACACTCCTCATATTGGAGTATCACAAAGTTCCTCAGCCAGCAGTGAATGGCCCCCATGCACATCATAATTAGCTGCAGTTCTTAAATTTTAAGGGGTGCTGAGAGGTCAGAATCAAGATTGTGTTGTATCTGTCGATGCCGGGAGTCTTAATTAATGATTAAATTGTGCCTGCCTGAAACAAAATGTGGCTGAAATACATAAATTTTAGGAGAAAATGTTTAAACAGAATGTGATGTGTTTAATTAGCATTTTTTCACAAACGCAAGCAGGATGGAAACCATGTTCATCAAGCTAAATTCTATAAGATGACTGATCATTCACACAATAGATGTTGAAAATCTAGCTTTACAAAGCCCAACAGAAAGCCCTCCAGGATTTAAATGTACATATACTTTGACACAGAAGTTTATTCTAAAGATATACTGAGGTGTGTATGAAATAACAATTTCAAGGATATACTTTTCAACATTGTTTATAAAAGCTGTAAGTTCTAAATAGGAGCTAGTTAAATAAATTCTGATCATTTCAAATGTGCAGCTATTAAAATGAATGGGATCTATTCTATGAGCTGATATGGAGTCATCTCTGAGAAGAATTACAAAATAAAAAGACTAAAGTTTGGAACAGTGTGCACATTACACACAGAACATATTTGTTTCTGCATAAAACATCCATGGTAGAATACATAAGAAAATTGAGACCACCTCTGGAGAAGGCAAGGAAGAAATTGGATGATGAAGGAAGGCTTTAGACTTCCTATAGTCTTCTCCAGCCTTGCTTAGGAAACTTTTTAAAGCTGTGTGCATGTATTTCATTTTTTAATTTAAAAAAAATTTAAAAAAAATTTTTTTTCTTTTTTTAAAAAAGCAGACCAAATGTGGTGGCTCACACCTGTAATCCCAGAACTTTGGAAGGCCAAGGTGGGAGGATCTCTTGAGCCCAGGAGTTCGTGACCAGCCTGGGAAACATAGGAAAAAAAAAATTTTTTTTTAATCTATAAAAATCTACAAAAAAAAAAATCAAAAATTAGCCAGGCATGGTAGCATGTGCCTATAGTCCCAGTTAATCAAGAGGCTGAGGAGGGAGGATCACCTGAGCCCAGGAGATTGAGGCTGCAATGAGTTGTGACTAGACTCTACTCCAGCCTGGGCGACAGAGCAAGACCCTGACTCAAGAAAAAAAGCAGGTGCTTTCTGCCTGTTGGCATCCCGTGAATACTGAATCCAGTGTATGAAATTATAAGTACGACCACCGCAGGTAGGTATTACAGTTCCTTGCTTCTCTGCAAAATTGTCAACCACCTTTCCTCAATTTGGGTAGATGTGGCAAACACCTTGTACGGTGAGGGGCAGGAAACAGGCCTATAAACATTTGAAAAGTCTGTTTTTGTATTCTGGTATAAACAATTCTTTCATGTCTCTAAATGTCTTGCGGCCTTTATTTTCAAGCAGGTAGTATGCCAAGTGCACTGTCTTACATAAAGTAAACATCACAAAAAAACATTCTGCTGATTGAAGGCTGTTCTTTATCCTCCAGCCAAATGCCTAGGGGCCAATAAGATCCTGCTCACATCAATAAACATCCGCGAATGGCTTACTTACTTAACAGAGTCACACTGTGAACTCTGCCTCCGCTCCCATCACCTCTCCAATCACCACCCAGAAATGCACCCAGGCACACAGCACTAGTAAATGCTCACAACAGGTCCATCCCTCAGCAAAACTCAGCCTAGCCCAGTTGACAATGAACAGCAGATGCCATGTATTCTAAGAAGGAACAAAGTTGTCCCATAGCTCCCAGATCTCAGTTCAAAGACAATGAACTCCTAGGCCTTCCTATACCACACTTTAAGTGATCACATGGCTTTGAGAGAATAAAAACGGTTCCTCCCTTACCAGCATCTTGGTCTGGCTACTATCCCAGAGCCACTCCATATAAGCTGTGTGGTCTTAGACAAACTGCTTAGCCTCTCTGACCCTAGATGTCCTCATCTGCAAAATAGTGCCAATAATACCACCCACCAATAGCTCACTGAGAGGTAGTGAGGATAAGCTTTGGGCACGTAAGTAGTCCTCCATCATCTTTAGGCATGAACTTGCAGCAGCCTCCTATCTGGTCTCCCTAATTCCACTCTAGCTTCCACTCATTAGCAAAAGTGACCTTAAAGGGGGCTAAAGTGAAATCACCCTGGTTACTTCCACCCTTCTCTCCCCACTGGAAGTACCAACAGCTCACCACTATCATTAAAATGAAGGTCAGAACCTTCAATGCAAGCCTCTCTGAGGCTCATTTGAGCCATCATTGACTAGGAGAACTCTTGACTCCACCCACACCTCTCCCCACCAGAATAGGGCTGCCCCTGTCAGCTGCTCTCAATGCTCCTTTGTTGAACTTTTCACACTCACAGATAGGAAGTTGTCTTTAAGGACCATCCTTACACTGGAGAGTGTAAGCTCCATCCACCACTACACCACTAGAACCTTGCACGGTGACAACTCAAATAGCTGTCAACTACCAAGAAATGTCAGGGCCCATCTTTTCAAGTATTACCATCCAAACAACCCACAACCCACAGTGTTAAAGCTGCAAGATATGACAACCGAGCTTCACTGTTCTAGCATATTAAACTTTCCCACTTGGAGTTGACTGGAACAAGTGAGATTCTGTAAGATAAGCCAGGAGGTATTAAATTCCAGATCCTTCCGTTGACCAGTTCAGACCAGATAATTCAGCCACCTGCCATCTAACACTGTGCTTAACTGAAATGCATGACTTTGAGCTGCAGATTTCACTTTGGAAATATCCGTTTACCTATTGGAATGTGAGCCTCAAGTTAATTCTGTATTTTGCTTTTCCTCTCAGACTCAGAAATCTGCTGCTAAAAACACTCAGAGTGAAAGTATGCTGATATCACCATCCAGGGAATTCAGTTTCTAAGAAAAGCCCACTCATTTTGAATGGGCCAAATTGAAGAGAATGCAGACTTCAAGCAAGTTGTTAGAGGAATAAAACTCAAGGTCTTAATAACTGACCAACTGCCCTTGCTTTTTCAACAATGCTGTTTGGATGGGTTGGAAAATTTTATGTGCAAAATATGTGACTGAATAAAATCCCTTTTATCCTTCAGAGGGAAGAGTAACTCACAGCCAATCACTTCAATCTTTTTTAAAATTATTTTTAATTGTGGCAAATGCACAAAACCTGAAATTTATTATCTTAACCATTTTGAAGCATAAGCTCTGTGGAGGTAAGTGCATTTCACACTGTTGTATAACCATCACCACCATCCATCTCCAGAACTTTTTCAATATTCCAAAGAGAAATGCTATACCCATTAAACAATAACTCCCCTTTCTCTTACTCCCAGCACCTAGAAACCACTTCTACTTTCTGACTCTATGAAGGAATAATCTAAGTACTTCACAGAAGTGGAGCCATATGGTATTTGTCCTTTTGTGACTGGCTTATTTCAGTGAGCATGACATCCTCAAGTTCATCTATGCTAGAGCAAGTGTCAGAATTACCTTCCTTCTGAAGTCTGAATAATACTCTATGATATGCACACATCCTATTGTTTTTATCCATTTATCCACTGGCGAATATTTAGGTTGCTATGAACTGGTGTGTGCAAGCATCTCTTCAAGACCCTGCTTTTCTTCTACCATTGAGCCAAAAAAGACCCTGCTTTCAATGCCTTTTTATTTTTATTTTTTTTTTTTTGAGTTGGAGTCTCACTCTGCCACCCAGACTGGAGTGCAGTGGCATGCTCACAGCACCACAGCCTCAACCTGCTAGGTTCAGGCAATCCTTCCGCTTCAGCCTTCCAAGTAACTAGAAATGCAGGCATGCGCCATCACACCCAGCTAATTTTTTGATTTATTGCAGAGATGAGGTCTCACCAAGTTGCCCAGGCTGGTCTCAAACCCATGGGCTCAGGCAATCCTCTCACCTCAGCTTCCCAAAGTGCACCACGCCCGGCCTCCTTTCAATTCTTTTGGTATATCCCCAGAAGCAGAATTGCTGGATTATATGGTAATTCTATTTCTAATTTTTCTAGGAACCTCCGTACTGTTTTCCACAGCAACTGTGCCATTGTACATTCCCACATCCCACATTCCAATTTCTCCAAATCCTCTCCAACATTTGCTATTTTCAAGTTTGTTTGTTTGTTTGTTTGTTTTTAATCATAGTCATCCTAATGGCTATTTTACTTTTAGTTGGGGTCTCACTCTATTGCCCAGGCTGGAATGCAGTGGCATGATCACAGCTCACTTTAGCCTTGACCTCTGCGCTCAGGTGATCCTTCCGCCTCAATCTCCACAATATTGGGAATATAGGTGCGTGCCACTACATCCAGCTAATTTTTTGACTTATTATAGAGATGAGGTCACACTATGTTGCCCAGGCTGGTACTGAATTCCTGGGCTCAAGCAATCCTCCTGCCTCGGCCTCCCAAAGTGCTGGGATTACAGGCTTGAGCCACTATGCCCAGCCTATTTGTGTATTTTAAAACTGGCTAATTGAATTAAAATTTTGCTCTATCTATGCAGTTGGCTAAGAATGTCAGAAAGCCTGAATTTCATGAATATGCTGAATATTCACTTTCAGAGAGACAATTTTAATAAAGCAGCTGAGATTTAAAAAAAAAAGAAAGAAAGAAAAGCTTTGGACATAACCCCATTCTGTATTCAAATATGAAACAGCCATTTCTGAGGCAAATAAAGTACCTTCCCTAAACCTCAGTTTCCTCATTTGTGAAATGAAGCTGGGAATGCCCATTTCTTGGGAGAATTAAATTACAAAATTGTATAAGGCACTAAGCATGGCGCCCGGCATGTAATAAGCACTAAAAGAAAGACAGATGATGAAAAGGAGGAGGAAGGCTTCATTATTACTGGAATACCACTAAAAGTTAGGACACAGAAAGGTCTCATATTTAGCATTGAAATATATATATTTGAGCCGGGTTCAGTGGCTCAACCTGTAATCCCGCGCCTTTGGGAGGCTGAGGTGAGTGGATTGCCTGAGCCCGCGGGTTCGAGACCCGCCTGGACAGGCGAGACCTCATCTCTACAATAAATCAAAAAATCAGCCGGGTGTGGTAGCGCGCGCCTGTAGTTTCGGCTACTCGGAAGGCTGAGGCAGAAGGATCGCCGGAGCCCAGCAGGTCAAGGCTGCAGTGGCCGGAAGCGGCCACTGCACTCCAGTCTGGGCAACAGAGTGAGACTCCAACTCAAAAAAAAAAAAAAAGAAATATATATATTTATACATAATTTATACATAAACTCCCCAAACCTCCAGGTTGTCATTAAAGCTAAGAGAGTATTTTCTTATATATAAATATATAAACATAAATAGTTTTTTCCAGAGTAAGCAGGATATACTAAGGCAAGACACTGAACAGGGGTAGCACAGCACAGAATTACAACTTTTTGACAGTTTGAAAAGGTGATACCAAGAACTTGTCACATATTTTAAATTGTACTTAATCTTGTTATAACGAAAACAAGGGATGAGATTATTTTTCCTTCTTCTCTTGGTTAGCTACCCTAAAAGTAAATGTCAAATGGCTATCTTTTAAACATATGGCTTAGGCCAAATTCACATAACTGTAATAAAAAAAAAAATGCAAGCTTGATCTGTCAAGGACTGTCTGGGTAGCTTTCACTTGGAACCTTCACCTGGCTTCTCATTTAAATTCACAGAATCTGTGGGAAAGTCTCCGAAATCATTTAACCCAATCACCTAGAAAATTTATATAAATTTACTAATAATTTACAGTATAATATAGAATACTGGAGAACTTGAAGTGATTGTGAAAGAAGAAGTATGCATAAAAATAGATTTTAAAGTAAAAGTTAAATCCAAAGGGTGCTAATTTATCACCCCAACACTTCAAGACTCTACATGTGTGCGTGCACAAGGCATTTTTCTAAGCACTTTACATTAACACTTTTAATTTTCACATAAGGTTTCTGATTTAGGTTCCCTTAATATTAGAATACATTTTAAATTACTCCTTAAAATTCTGAAATATTATTTTATTTATATAATCCACTGAGAAATATTCACATAAAATAACATTCCAAAATTTTAATTATATTATAGGCTTCAGTTTTCTAAACAGTCTGCATCTTTCCTTCCTGGCTAATATAAGCCCATACTAATGTTTTTGTTCCACTCACCCAAAGAAGTGGTTCAAAACATCAAGATGTCCTAACAATGGTATTAGTTTACTAGGATTATTAGTTCAGGAAACTCTTTCTGCTTCAATCATTGCTCCATTAAAATACCTCAGAATTACTTCAATTTCAGTAAATTATACAGGTATGTAATCTCAAATCTTTTCTTGGTGGTTCAAGGTTTAATAAGAGATCTCAGCTGATTTTTCAATGAACTCTTTAACCAATTCTAGGAAGGCTCGGGGTCACATCTTGAGTGTCTATCACCACTGAATCTCAATGATTACTAGGGCCAGCCAGAAGGAACTGGGCTGAATATGACAAAACATGTCCTATAAAATGAATTCCTGAAATCTGCTTTAGCACTCTAAAATAAGAAAGCCCATTCATTCTCCCCAAAGCTGTATGTCTCAAGTACTTGGCATTTCTCTCTTTCCCCTTGCCCCTCTAAGATTTCACTGTAATTTAACCACCAAGAAGAAACCAACAAGTAAGAATGACAGTACCAACAACAAGGTACCTTGTCAGTAACTGTCTTTACTTCTTCCATGTATTGTTTTCTTGGAAATCTGAATCCCACCTCCAAGTGGCAGCCTGAGTAAATCCTACGATATTCCTCTGCCTACGATATTCCTCTGCCTCATCAGTCAGGCCAGGTCTTGTTGTTCATATTCAAAGTTATATAACAGCCATAGAGACTCTGAGTCTTGAAGATACAACCTCTGGTGGCAGAGCCTAAACTAGAAGCCAGGTCTCTTGAATCCCACTTCAGGATTTTTGCCCTTATAGATCTTCCAGCTGTGGCCCTGTGTCCTGAGGCATGGCTCAAGACACCCGATGACATCGGTTTATGAATCCTGACAATTTATCCGAGAAGTTAAATTAGATACGAGCATTCTCATTTGCCCTCTGTTCCCTTCCTTTGCATATTCTAATCTCATCCACTGTTTCAATGTCCCTTATAAATTTTCTTTTCCCAGCACATGCACATAAACGGCATTTTCAGTTGTCCTGTCTCTTCAATCTCCTTTAAACTGAAACAGCTTTTCGGTTTTTGTCTTTTATGCAATTAATATTTTTGAAGAATACATGCCAGGTATTTTAGAGAATATCCTCCAATGTGGGTATTACTTACATCCAATGTGTTTCCTCACAATCAGATTCAGATGCAGCATTCCTGGCTCGGCCACGTCATAAGAGCATCACACCCAGAGACACACACGATGCCTGCTGTCCCTAATGGGTGATGTTAATTTTGATCCCTTATTTAGGATGTTACCCAGTTTCCCCACTAAATTGTTAGTATTCTTCTCCTTTTATAATTGGTTATTACATTTGTGGGGAGAACAATGACACAATTTGACTTCAGAAACTGACCCATTCATTTGTTCGGTTAGCAACATTTGTTCAGTTGAACAGCCAAGTACTTGAGACATACAGCTTTGGGGAGTTACTTGCCAAGTATTAAGGTGGCACAGAAGATACTGCAGGGAAAAAAGACAAAAAAACCTGCCCTGGGCGAGTTTACATTCCAGTCAGGAAAGGCAGACAATGAGCACGGAAATAAATAAAGCATATACTGTGTGCTCTGGTGACAAGTGCTTCCAAGAAAATGAAGCAGGGTAAGTGTCAATAGGGTGGGTTGAGGAGAAATTTCATCTGCAACTGCTGTGGTGGTCTTTCATGCACTGTCCAAAACAAAGCAGAAGAGATTGCCCCAAAGCTGAAACTGTTATCTTGTCACTTAGTGCTTGAAACCCAAAGAGTAGTCTAAACTCCTCTGTGGACATCCAGGATTTTCATGAAATACCCTGGGCTCTTCCATACATATCTCTTGTCATCCTCTCTTCCAATTTATTCTCTGGCAATAACACCTATACTTCCCCTAAATGTGCCTGCTGTGGCCCCCTCATTCATAGCCTTCATCCCACTTCGAGTAACTTCTTTCTCTGGTCCAGTCCCAGCACCTGCCCAGGGAAGTCATTCAATGCTGAGGAATAGAGAGAGGGAGAATGAGTCCACAAACTATCATTCTAACAGCAAACGGAAAGGGCTCCCAATTATCTGAAAATTAAAAAGGTAGCTATTTACATTATGTTCTAAGTTTTATACAAAACTTTCTATTATATGTAAAAATACTTTGTTAACATTTTTTAATTAGAGCACTTGGGAAAACATGTTTGATTTTTTTTTCCCTTCTCTAAGCACATTAAGAAAATTAATTTGCAGAGATAATTCTACATGATTCACACAGAAAAAAAAATTAGCAGGCAATTCTTGAGCTAAAACAGCTTGTAAATAAACATCATGAATATGGACAAAATGTGAACACCCACAGGCAAGCAGTGAAGAATTCCACCTACATAAATCTACTGAGTCACACTTTAATTCAACAAGTCGTCTCTAAGTTCTTATAAGGTGTTCTGTCCTATGTTTGATGCCACAGGAGTTTCCAAAGACTATGTGATCAGAGACCTACTTCCAAAGAGGTTAGAAAATGTGGTAAGTTGTTAAAATATGTGGCTATCATTAAAACCCTAAGGAAAAAAATTTTAGGATTAGCTTTTTAGATAATAAGACACAATTACATAAACAATCACAATTTTAAGTATTGGGTATTTAATAAAAGCACATATCTTGCTTTACTGTCTTTGTCATATACTGTGTATGTGTATACACACACCTTTGGTTAAAGGAAGGGGGAAGTTGGAGTTTTTCATTTGCTTCTTTGAGTAGAGGTCTTGCTTTGTGGACAAAGGTTGTGTTTTTATTTGTCATTTAGAAATGTCTGTCACAGGCCTCACCTCCTCACCCTCAGTAGGGTCTGAGTGCCCAGGCCCTGGCACTGCCTGTTCTGCCATAAACTCCTTCCTCCCCAATAGGCCTCTCACTGGACAAGATATCAATCTGTAGCTATAACTGATGAAAACCGCTTAGCCTAGCCAGGTAATCATCTTTACTGCCTGTAAAAAGGTGACTCTTGAAATTCCACCTCTAGCCTCTCCCCACACAAAGGTGATTTACAAATGAGGAAGAAGAAAAAACAACAACAGCACTCAGTAAAGAAAGCCCAGGCCTTGGGATCTGAGGAAGGTAAAAGAGAGGAATCCACAGGAGAGAAGAAAACAAACATCCCAGCACACTGACCCAGCCCTCCCCTTTTTCTATTTGAAAGCTTAGTAGTTTGTGCATGCCCACAGGGCAACAAACATCTGCCCACATTTTCCTAATGAGTTGTTCTTAAATTCACCAACATTTTGGGATTTCACTCTTTAAAATTGTTCATATGCAAAATATTGTCACAGGAGAATACTGGGAAAAGAAGAAGAAATACCTTCCTTTTGGTCCCCAGATTCTTAACTTCAAATATATTTATGTGGATGCCCTCAAAACCTCACAGACTTTTTCTAAAGGAAGTAAAATTGTGCAACTTTATAAATGTCCATCAACTTTTCAATTTTAAAAACAGTCCCCAAAGTAGATTGAATTGTCACAGGTCTGAAAATGAACTTATCACCCAACTAAGATTCTCAACACAGATCCAATTTCTCCCATGGTCACGCAAACAGAAAGAAAGATACAGTTAAGCCCAACATGAAATGTACTGAAGTATATCAACATGAAACCATGACCTATATGCAAAATGGCTGCCAGAGAAGTCTTTAAATCTTCGTAGAATCACATGAGAGAACAATCGACCCCAACCCTGCCTGGCATGGGGAGAACCACCTTACCTGAACATGAGAATCCTGTACTCATTCCAAAGGAGACGTGAGCTTCATTTGTAGTCTACAGAAAGCTCAGTCTTGGGAGTAAAATTTTAGATGCCCCTCTTCCTTTGTTACTGATGGGGAAATGATTCGTTACTACCTGGGTCAGAGAGGGAAATTGATGCAGGCTTGTGTGAAAACAACAAAACGCTGTTTTTCCAGAAGAGATGATTAAGAACATGCTGTCCTAAGTGCAGTGGAATGAGACGTTCCTTCCTGGTTCCCCGCCTCAGGAGGAGGGAACAGCAGCTCTGTGGGCTTGGCCTTGGACAACAAAGGCTAGGGGTCGCCGCCATGTGCAGACACGACCTCCACAGCCACTGTCACTCTGACAGCCTGAAGTGACCGAGGCCTCAGAGACTGGTCAGGACAGGGGGCTGTCAACATATGTTGACCATATCGCTGCCTGCATTTAACAGACCAGGGGACCAAGTAAATTAAAAAAAGAAGGCCAGGGCAGCAGAGTCACTTACGCTGACTGATACTACACACTCTCTCGTGTTCCTGGGAACCCAGAGGGATATTCTACCTGCTTTGATAATCTTCTTTCTTAAGAAGATTCTGAATAAGATGGCCTTCATAAACAGTGACCATATTTTCTGTCTAAAAATTGGGACACAATCTGACAAGTATGAACACACACCTTGAATTCATTATGCAGAGTATGTGAAACCAGGACCGGTTCACAAAACCCAGGATGTGCCATCGCCCTATCCACCCAGAAAGGTTCCCAGGCCCCTCCCCTGGAGACTTAATTCAGTAAGCTTGGGTGGTGCCTGAGAATGTATATTTTTAACAAGCACCCCAAGGAGATTCTTAAGCTCTGGTAAGCTTGAGGATCACTGAATTGGACCAATTATACTTTATAACACTTAGTTCTCTTTAAGACAGTTCTACCTTCAAATCTCATTTAGTAATAGCAACAACAATTATGCTAGCTTATAAATGGTAGCAATAAGGAATATTTTGTCTTGTCTTAATCCCCCAAATAACACAATGTTGATAATATTCATTTGAAAGAAAGAGGTTAATAACTTGTGCAAGCTCACACAACGATTAAGTGACAGAAAGAGAATTCAAACAGACGTCCAACTCCCACAGCTGTATTTGAAATCATTATATATAAGCTTCCTGCATAAACATAAATCCTGTTCATTTTCTAAAAAGTAATAGCAGTTAATTTATTCCCAAAAGTCAAAAAGATTTAGAAAAACATTTCTGAATTATTAGTCCTTTCAAATTATTGGCTATACAGAAACCCAGAGATGCAAAGATATCTCTAAAAAATTGTTTTTATTGAATACTGCCCTCAAATTTCTCTTTTGATTAAGTTCTGATCCTAGTCTCTAAACCCTTCCCCAAAATAAAAAGATGCAATCAAAAAGTCAATGGTTCCTCCCACAAAAATAACTGGTTTAGAGGAATTACAATGGGCTATAATTAGCCCCCAAATCTAGTCAATTTCAGATGGAGGGTTAGGTTTTTGTGCCAATTTATAAAGAACAACAACAACAATAAAAAAGAAGTAATATTCATTTTCCTAGCTGCTGTCTTCTATCATGTTTAACACTGACTTTAAAAAAAAAAAGAAGAAGAAAATCAATCTTTGCTACTCTTCTTGCCCAAAAAAAAAAAAGGCTTGATATGCCAAATGAACAGCACTCCTACATCCATCCCTACTCCAGTCTCAGGTTAGTTGTAAAAGCCACTCCAGTTTGAAAAGGACACAAAAACCATAACCAACTTGAATTCATCATGCAGAGTATGTGAAACCAGGATAGGCTCACAAAACCCAGGGTGTGCTATCGCCCTACCCACCCAGCAAGGTTCTTATAGTTCATTCAACAAGTATTTATTGAGGGCTGCCTATTGTCAGGCACTGTTCTAGATGCTACCAGTATAGGAGGGAGTAAAATCAAGATCCCCGCACTCAAGGAACTTACAAACAACAGGTACAGAGTAAAGAGAGCAGAGAGGGACAACCTGAGCAGAGGCCTGAGGGAAATGGAGAGCAAGCCACACAACAAGTGGGAGAGAGCATCTCCCACAGAGGAAGGAGGGTGCCCGGCTCACCCCACCCCCACCCCAATCACAATTCTCCAACATTTCCGACCTGCATAGATGGTACCACCCTTCTCCCAGCTGAAGTCCGAAACTGAGCTGGGATCCTTCCTCTCCCTCCCATCACCCCATTCTTTGGCCTGGAAAGCTGCCTTCCCTGTGTCCCTCTCACCCTTCAGACCTCACGCTAAAAGTCATTTCCCCAGGGTGACTGTTTTGATCCCCCCATCACATGCAGATCCTACATTACACGCTTATTACACACTGCACTTCTCCCAGCACTGATCACAGCTATAATTAAATCACTACTACCACAATGTAATGTCTGCCCTGCCCCAATAAACTAATCTGCACGAGGTAGGGACCACATCAAATGTACTCATTTTCGAATTTCCCGTAACTGAAAAACAGCAGAGTTCAATAAATATTGAGGAAGGAACTAAGCCTTCCTTCTCACACTTCCGTGTTCTCTCTCAAGGAACACAAACAGTCACATTTTTCTACTGCATTATCTATACCACACAGATTTCCTCCCTAATTTAAACGAAAAAAGTTCAGTGCTATGAAAAAGTCATCCTGAAATAATGAAGTCCTAAAGTGAGCCATTCCGACCATGTTTGCATTCAGTTTCATCTCATGTCACAGAATTCTGTTCTTTTTAAAAGGGAAGCTGACAGAGCAGAGTAGCCCACTCCTGAGATCACGTAGGTCAGCCACAGACTCTCCTCCAGGAGCAAATTAAACTGATGTACTGCTTGTCAACAATCATTAGAATCTTTTTTTTTTTTTTTTTTTTGAGTTGGAGTCTCACTCTGTCACCCAGGCTGGAGTGCAGTGGCACGCTCATAGCCAACCCAGTGTTGACCTGCTAGGCTCAGGCAATCCTTCTGCCTCAACCTTCCAAGTAGCACGCTACCATGCCCGGCTAGTTTTTTTGATTTATTGTAGAAACAAGGTCTCACCAAGTTGCCCATGTTGGTCTCGAACCCATGGGCTCAGGCAATCCCCTCACCTCGGCCTCCAAAAGTGCTGGGATTATAGGCTTGAACCACCGCACCTGGTTAGAATTTTGTTTTTTAATTAAAGCTAATGGAAGCCACTAACTCTGTGACAGGAAATAAAAGGACAGCACTGCTAGATTCACGTAATGTAAATGTCAACAGTGGCCAACATAGCTGCACCCTGGCCGGGTGCCAGGTACCCTGCCAGGGCCTTCACACACCTTACTTCATTTAACTGAACTGACTCTGCAACCCACCATGATCCAAGGGAGTAAGCAGCTCCATTGGGCTTCAAATTCCCCACAAAGCATGCTCATTAAAACCCAGTGTTCTAGTACTGGCACCCAAAGTGCCAGTACTGAGTGCAAACCACTCAGCTGCTCTAGTCCAAGCTCCCCCAGCTTGTGGGCCCAGAGAGGAGAAGTGACTGGCACAAGACCACACAGCCCATTGGTAGCTAGGTCTGGCCAATAGCTTGATCCCTGTCAGGTCATCCTTCCGACAGGTCAAACCCCTCCTCACAGAATGTCTCTAAAACCCTCAGAATAAATGACCCATGTCAAGATTTCCTACAGAACACTGCAACGGTATAAAAATCCTAAAGTACTGCTTAGAGTTGGGTGAAAGCAAAACAGAAGAACTTTGTCACTCTTCTTGCAGCTGCCACTGAACTCACACAACGAGCCCCTTGTCCCTGAGCTCCCATGCAGCTCTTCAGAGTGACAGAAGCCCAGAACACTGAGGTCCTGGGCCCAGGCCAGCCCAAGCTGAGTTAAACAGGCTTAAAATGCAGGGCTCTGACACTCCTTTATCAAACACTCTGGAACGGCAGCGAACACAATTTCACACACACGATCACACTCTGTACTAGAGCACAGTGAGTGGAATAAAGTCTGAGCCATTGGGTTCACTCCCGCACCCTGATTTTAATAGTCCCTCTGGCAAATCCTTTCACTTGTATCCAACTGAATTTACTGCAGAATCCAATCACCTCTCCCCTTCCCCAAACTAGCCAGCTAACAGCCAACAACCTGGTATAATAATGCCACTTACCAGCACCACCAGCCTGCCAGACCAGACTAGACCAGGAATTACAGGCACTTACTGAGTCCCAATGGCCTCATGCTGTCCTCTGGGGCTTTGAACCCCAAGACCCTAATACCTTGCTGTGGCACTGCCTACGAGAACTTCTATTCTGACTAAGGGCTCCAAACCAGTGACTTCCCTGGTTACAGGAAGCCTGAGCTCACTCGGGAACAGGATAACGCCCTCTTAATCCCCTACAACAGTCCCAGAAGGGCTAACTCAAAGATGCACCCAACCCTTTTCCCACTGGCCCCTGCCACTCAGCCAGATCCTCAACCACTCAGTGGCAGTGCATGGGTCCCCCAAGGGTGCCATGTGACATGTGACACTCTAATAAACTACAGTCATTCATTCTGTGAGTTGTTTTCTAAGTAAAAATCAAATGAGAAAATACATAAGAGCATTTCAAATATTTAGAGAGCAAAATAATCTGAGTATTAAGAGTCACCATTTTGGTATGTTGAAGATTAAGGTACAGGAGATGGAATTTTTTTTTTTTTCTGAGTCAGGGTCCCACTCTGTTGCCCAGGTTGGAGTGCAATGGCACGATCACAGCTTACTGCAGTCTCAACCTCCAGGGCTCAAGCGATCCTTCTGCCTCAGTCTCCAAAATAGCTAAAACTAAAGGCAAATGCCACCATGTCCAGCTAATTTTTTTATTTTTTGTAGAAATGAGGTTTTACTATAGTGCTCAGGCCAGTCTCGAACTCCTGGCATCAAGCAATCCTCCCGCCTCAGTCACCCAAAATACTGGGATTATAGGCATGAACCACCACCCCCAGTCACAGAGACTTAACTTTATAAGGTCTCCATGTCCCTGCAGTAAGCCACATAGGATATTGTGGAAAACAAGTCCAATCTGATCTTGACTAATCCTAGAGCTGTAACCTGGGGTGAGTGACCCAAGCTTCTACTGCTCACTTTCCTCATCAATAAATTGGGGCCAACATATCTCTTGGTATGACAGCAAAATATCAAGTAAGATAAAGGAAGCCATCTGGACGACAGAGTGAGACTCCAACTGAAAAAAAAAAATAAAGTCCCTTAAAAAAAAAAAAAAGAAAAAGGAAGCCATTTCTCTGGCATAGCATGTGGCCATAATATGCCACAAATCAACACCCATTCCCTTCTCCAATACTTTTAAAGAACGTCCTTTCTTCAGTATCAAGCAACCTTTTCTTTCCCCTTTTATTAATTTCAACTTCTTTCAAAATTAACAACCCACATAGCCTCTTATTCCAGTAATTTAGTGTATCACCCCTAAGGACAAGATATATATGTTCGATGATGGTCTCTCCACCACTGTTTGTGACCTTCATTGAAAGAAGTAACACCCACTAACTCCAACACTCTAATGGCATTTAAAATAAAAGTGGTAGTTCAAGGAGTGCTAAAATAAAACAATATAAAGAAAACTACATAAAGGTACAAAAGTTTATACAGCAAAATCAAATATGGATTTAAAACATTTTCAAATATATATACATGCTAGGCCAGTTGTCTAAACAGTTTATCAGTGGAGAGATAAAAGGGAAATAAGGGTGCCAGGATGGGATAGGCAAAATAATCGCTCCCACATCCACATCCTAACCCTGGAACCTGCGAATATATTTCCTTACATGGCAAAAGAGACTTTGCATATGTGGTAAGTTAAGGATCTTGAGATAGGGAAACAATCCTAGATTATCTGGGTAGGCTCAGTGTAATCACTCAGGCCCTTAAAAGCAGAGGACCTTTCTGAATTTGACTACAGAAAAATGGTCGGAAAGATCAAGAAAGGAGCCATGAGCCAAAGAATATTGGCACCTCTAGATGCTGAAAAAGAGAAGGAAACAGACTCTCCCTGAAGGCTGTGGCAAACGGATTTTAGCCCAGTGTGACTCATGTCGAGCTTCTGACCCACAGATGTGGAAGATAATAAATCTGTGTTGTTTTATGCCACTAACTTTGTGGTAATTTGGTGCAGCAGTAACAAACTAATGCAGAGGAGAAAGAACGGTGAACTACTTATAGGTGTAAATCTTTCCAGATGGTCTGAATCTTTACTGTAGATGTACTGCTCTTATTTTAACTTGAATGTAACTGGGGGAAAGAGGAAAGAAATTCTTCACCCTTCCTCTATGTCATGGTTCCCTAACTACAAGAGTTTTCATATGACACTCAGCTTCCTGTGCCTGAAAACCCAAGCTTTCTCTCCTCCACACTGGACAAAATCCTGCTTACACACCAAGGCCCAACTCAAAGGTCACCTCCTAGGTAATGGCTTCTTCCTTAGAGCCCTCCCCATCGCTGAATTTATGCTGACCATGCATGGTTTGGTATACCCTGTTATATGGTGAACTCCATAAAAACGGGGCTTGAGGCTCCTTTGCCTGTGTAAACCCAACACCTCACCTCATAGAGGTCTGGCATGTGGTTAATGATTGTGTTTGCTCAACTGAGTTGACTACTGGGTCACATTAAATCCAAACCAATTTAGTAAATCCCAGTTTTAAATCAGTAAGAAGTCTCCTTACTGGGAAAAGAAAGCTGTAATCTTATGTGTATTATCCAGATATCTATTCCATAAAGACAGAAGTTATATTCTTCAACCCCACCAATCATAGCCAAGAATTCAAAGTATAAATCTTTCAAAATCACATCTTGACTCTGATTTACAAAAGATGTTGACTATCAAGAGACACAGTGTAAAACCTTCAGGTCTTCAAATTTCCAGTATGAATCCTCCAATACCTGCTGTAAATATTTGTGAGTTACGTTTAAATTAGATAGTGGTAGATGGGCACTGCAGCTCATTTCTGTAATCCCAGCATTGTGAGAGGCCAAGGTAGGAAGATTGTTTGAGCCCAAGAGTTCAAGCCCAGCCTAGGCAACCTAGTGCGACCTGATCTCTACAAAAAAAAAATTAGCCAGGTGTGGTGGTACACACCTATTGTCCCAGTTACTCTGGAGACTGAGGTGGAAAGATGGCCTGAGCCCAGGAGGTTAAGGTTGCAGTGGACTGTGATCATGCCACTGCATTCCAGTCTGGGCGACAGAGTGAGACCCCAACTCGTTCATAGATAGACAGATAGATAGATATGTAGATAGATAGATATATACATACTTACTTGATAGATAGATAGATGATAGATAGATAGACAGACAATTAGATAGTCCTGAAATTAGCCCTCCCTCCTTCCATCAAATCAAGCATGTTGTTTTTCTCAATAGGACATTTCATACTCCATTTTGTGTATGGGGAGGGGGGAGAGGGAATCACAACACAGTTGTTATGGCTGAGATTAAATACAATCTGAAAATTCAGCTCTGCTCTAGTCATGACTCTCTTAATGGCAAAGGAACCAGGAGAGATAACAGAGCAAGATTTGGATGCATGTTAAATACTAAAGGCTACACCTGCTAAAGCTATAATTAGCAACTTTTGCATTAATCTCCCAGCAGTGCTCTTTTTCACAAAGATCATCAGAGCAACCACCTCTATAGCAGTAGTTATTTCCACTGCCCAGGTGAAGGTCATCGTAAAGAAGGAGCTGCATCTTTAGGTTCGAATGAGGTATCTTAAATAACTAATGACTCAATAAGTCCTTATCCAACAATCATCGACAGGTGGCAGACACAATGAATTCTTCACAGTTTTTTAAGCCAACACACATCATTATTTATTTTGTTGGTGTTTTCATTTACAGTTAGATTTACTGAAGTATAATTTGCATGTAGTAATCCATTCTTTTTCATGCACAGTTCAATGAGTTTTGACAAACACAGTTGTGTGATCATCATCACAATCAAGATACAGAACATTTCATTCATCTCAAATGTTCCCCGTACCCTTTGTAGTCAATCTTCTCCCCCATCACCAGCTCCTGGCAATCACGCTCTGTTTCCTAACCCTCTACTCTTGCCTTTTCCAGAATGCCATTTAAATGGAATCACACAGTATATATTCTGAGTTTGGTTCCTTTCACTTAATGCATAATGAATTTGAGATTCATCCAAACAGTTGTGTTGTTCCTTGTCATTGATGAGCAGTATTCTATTTGTAGACACACCAGTTTGTTTATCCATTCACTAGTTGAAGTATATTTGAGTTTTTTCCAGTTTGGGCAGTTATGAATAAAGCTGTTAGAAGTCTTAGCTGACAGGTTTTCATGTGAACCAAGATTTTTGTTTCTCTTGGAAAGGAGTGGAACTGCTGGTTTATATGGTAAGCAAGTGTTTAACTTTGCAAGAAACTACCTATTTTCCAAAGTGGCTGTATCAGTACACATTCCCACCAGCAATGTAAGAGAGTTCTATTTGTTCTGTAGCTTTGCCAGAACTTAGTACTATCCGTTTGTGTTTTGTTTATATGTTTTTAAAGCCACCTTAATAGGTGTGTAATGATATCTCATTGCTTTTTTAAAAACTTTTGAAATAATTTTAGACTCACAAAGAAGCTGTAAAAATAGTAGAACATTCCTGTATATTCTTTACACAGCTTCCCTCATATTTTGCATAACAAATATACAATTATCAAAAGCAGGAACTTAACATTAAGTACAATACTATTAACTAAACTACAGACCTTGTTCAGATTTCATGTTCTCTTTTTTTTTTTCAGACAGTTCTATAAAACTTTATCTTATATATAGAAGTATATAACCACTATCACAATCAGGATATAAATCTGTTTCATCAAAGCACATTATATATGGAAAAGAACCCTTTTGGGATTGTAAACATCATCTGCTGGAAGCACTTTGGTAAACAATGATGACTTTCTTTTGACGTTTTCCCCTGACAACATTAAAAGCCAATTACCTATTCTCAGGCTGCTATGTACAATCCACAGTTGACTGAGAAGTTCTTTCAGGATGGGTGTTTGTCCTGTTCATTCTTTCACTACTATACACCAGGCCTAGTATAGGCAAGTAGACAAACCAGTGAACAAGAGAACAGTACTTCCTGCCTTTAAAAGACCTTAGAGTGGGAGAGACACACACTGTGATAAATATTATGAATAAAAGTAAAAGGTGCAATGAAAGGCAGGTAGATCCTTGTAATTGAGCCCCATCCTCAGACTGAGTTTTCAAAGCCCTCTGCAGGAACAGGGCATTCAAGTAACCAACAAATTCTTAAAGCTGAAAAATACAAGGAAGTCCCCCCATCCCTCCCCCCCTCACCCCCCAGAACTTAAGAACTTACCAAAGGCTTCTCATCTTCTCCTTGGGTCAGAGTTTGGCCCAAGACATGCAGAATTGGCAATTACCCATGTGATGTTACCTTAAGGATACCCATAGGCCTATATCTGTCCAAAAAGTTCTTTCCAAGCACTTATCACATTGCACAAACTCCACCATTAGAAAGCCTTTAGTTACAATTCTTCCTCTGCTTTAGACTAGTCACAATAAAATCCTATCAGCTTCTCCTCTCGTCTGAGGGATTCGCACTTATAAAATCTTTCAAGGCAAACTGCCCCTTCCCTTCTAGTCTATACATACTTTTTGTTATTAATCTCTAATACTATTTGTTCCCTGTCTCTCTCTCTGCCCTATCCCACTAGTCTCAATAGTCTGATTCGTCTCTGTATCTCCTGGCATGTGCACCCTAGCTCCTGTGCACACAGTAGGTGGTCAGTCAATGTTCTGTGACTATACAAGATATGACTTTCAGATTACAATGTTCGCAGTAAGGCTCTGAGGGAGTGGACCGTGAGACAAACGGGTCTTAATAGGAAGACACCAATCAAAGGCATGGACAGGTTGTCCAGCCCAAGAGGCATATTTGGAGTCCAGCCAGGAAGCATATTTGGACACCTGAAAGAGGGCGGGCAAGGACAGAAGGAGATGGTTTGAGGAACCAGGAAACAACACTTGCCCATTACACAATAGAGGTCAGGACCAGAACAGCTTGGCACAGTCAGGGGAAAAAGTAAATACCCTCTGAGGTGGAGAGGAGAGAGGGAAAGGGCAAGTTCTGTCTCTTTGACTATGTCTCTTGGCACTTGCCAAGTGCGGGGCTGTGGGAGACCAGGAGCTCAAAAGAAGTAAACATTTACAACAGCTGCTATGGACATCAGCTAGGAAATCAATAAGAAATGAGACTGGAGGCCAAGAGCGGTGGCTCATTCCTGTAATCCCAACACTTTGGAAGGCTGAGGCAAGAGGATTACCCAAATCCAGGGGTTGGAGACCAGCCTGGGCAACTTAGCAAGACCTAGTCTCTACAATAAATAAAAAATTTAGCCAGTTACAGTGGCATGTGCCTGTAGTTCCGGTTACTTGGAAGGCTGAGTGAGACAGAAGAATCTCCTGAGCCCAGGAGGTCGAGGCTGTGGTAGCCATGATTGTGCCACTGTACAATCATGTCACTGCCTGGGTGACAGGAGACTCTGACTCAAAAAGAAAAGAGATAGAGGGGAGTTCAAGTTTTGGAGGAGCAAACAGCTAGCTATATATGCCGCTTCTGCCTCTTTCCAAGGAGACCCTAATCTTTCCTCAACTGTCACAGACTGCTTCCAAAACCCTCTGAGAGGCCTCTGTGCACAGGACAATGACCTGGGTTTGATGATCCCTGAGAACTGGCTCCCTCCTGTAAATGCCTCCTAGGCCAGCTACACTATGAGGAAGCACTCAAGAGCTGATGGGAAAAAAAGACACTGCCCCGGCCCTGTACTAGTTGAGCCTCCACATACAGAAACTATTTCATGATTAGTAAATGCGAGAACCCCCAAATCAAAACACTTACTTGTTTAAGTGTTTAAACTAAACTTTAAACTATCAGAAAATAATTCCAAAACCACTAGCTGTTGTCATCAATCACCACGTGGCTTTTAAGAGGAACTTCCTCTCACCTGGCACCTTGGCCTTTGCCCCCCTGCAGTGCCCAGAGAGAAGGGCATCTGGAAGTGGCAGGGGAAGTCCTGCAGCCAGTCATACTTCCCCACTACTGGGACATCTAGCAAGTCTTGAGGACAGGGAGCCCGGAGAGGTCCCAGGTGGTGATTTGAAATATATCCAAGATGAAATAGGGACACCTTTCCAAGTGTCTCACTTATAATTTTGTATTATGCCCATGTGTAGGTAATAAATGCTACCATTATGATGCTATTTGCTAATCACACCGAGCTTCTCAGATGCAAAGTGTTACGTACCAACAGGTCCCCAGTCACGCAAGATAAGTGCTACCAATTGCTTATACTCTCTCTGTCATAACTACAGTCTCCACCAATAAGAGCCTTGCTTCCTGGGAACATAGTGCACCACAAAGTAAAACAGAAACTGGCAACCTCAAGATGGCTGTTGCCTCTGGAAAAGCAGCAAAGTGAATAAAACTGCCCACCAGCTCCAGACACTGGTGCAGCCCTTTGACCACCCAAAGGATCCTTGCTGTGGCTCGCAAACAAGTACCCCTTCTCTCTACAAGTGCTTGAGACTTCAAAACTGCCGTGAATGCTCCCTCTCCACTCCCATCACAAACCAAAACTGCCCTTGCTCAACCACTTCAGTTAGGAAGCGGGCAATCTCAGGTGTGAATGACCCAAAGGCTTTTCCCTGTCTAGAGATTGAAATGACAGCTCCAGACCATATATAGGATGTTAAAATACCTCCCAAGCTCTCATTCACCCAAAAGGTATGACCATAATTGATTTTAAAATGAGAAAAGCACTAAAAATGTGCACAAATTTATCAAGAAATAAAATCAGCAGTAAGTTTTATATTGAGCTCAGAATTAAGCCACTTAAGCTAAAACTAAAGTATTAATTGCATTTAAATACTTTTTTTTTAATGTAAGGTACTTTAGCACAAACATTCCTAACTGCCATTTCACATCAGAAACTGGAAGTGAGTTATTCTTCAACAACAGAACACTGCCAGGGAGCAGCAGGGACTGTTTACAAAATGACCCCAAAGAAAACATTACACTCCATGTATTTTCAAACTCACGGAGAATAACTGTGAATCAAAGTTGTGTATTAAATCCCATTTCAATTCCAACTGTCCTCCTTTCTTTTTTTTGAGTTGGAGTCACTCTGTCGCCCAGACTGGAGTGCAGTGGCCGCTTCCGGCCACCGCAGCCTCGACCTGCTGGGATCCAGCGATCCTTCCACCTCAGTCTTCCCAGTAGCTGGAACTACAGGCGTGTGCTACCACGCCCGGCTAATTTTTTTTTGATATGTTGTAGAGATGAGGTCTCGTCAAGTTGCCCAGGCGGGTCTCGAACCCACGGGCTCAGGCAATCCACTCACCTCAGCCTCCCAAAGTGCTGGGATTACAGGCTGAGCCACCGAGCCTGGCCCAACTGTCCTCCTTTCAAGGGAAAGAAGGCATGTTGTTACATTCAAAAGACCCAAAGAAGATATCAAAAAGCTGCCTGTGAGCACCAAACAAAATATATTTCATACAATTTATCTAAAACACCAAAAATGCAATTCACTGCCACTATGCCTCGGTCTACATGTCATTGTGTTTTGTCAAATGATGCAGTCACGCAAAATGCCCATTTTCCTAGCAAATGTAAGGACAAGGAGAAGGGACACACTAGCATTTTGGTGATTGTCTATCCACCATGTATATCAAACCTTGATAGAACAAGACTTTCAAGTTGCTAAATATCCTATTACCTACTCCCTTCTGCCTTCTAATAGAACCCAGAATAAGAACTGCTGTTCTCAGACTCTTCTGCAACTTGGTGTGACCATGCAGCTGGGCTTTAGCCTAGCAATTCTTAGAATACGGTCTTAGACCCCTAAGAGTCCTCAAAACCTTTTTTAGGTAGTCCATGAGGACAAGCTATTTTCACAATGACACTATGATATTATTTGCCTTTTTAATGCTGATCCTCTCCTGAGTGTAAATGGAGGCTACATAATACATGTGATACCACAAGAGACTGAATGCAGAAGTAGGTATGAAAACTCAGCTATCTTCTCTTAAGTCAGACATTTAAAAGATTTTTTTTAAATGAAAAGCAGTGGCAGTCTTTTCTTTTCTTTTTTGAGTCGGAATCTCACTCCGCTGCCCAGGCTGGAGTGGAGTGGCATACTCATGGCCACTACAGCCTTAACCTGCTGGGCTCAGGTGATCCTTCCACCTCAGCCTACCAAGCAGCTGGAACCACTGGCATGCACCACCACGCCCGGCTGATTATTTATTTATTTATTTATTGTAGATATGAGGTCTCACCATGCTGCTCAGGCTGGTCTTAAACCCCTGAGCTCAGGTAATCCTCTCACCTCCACTTCCCAAAATGCCGGTATTACGGTGTGAGCCAACACACCTGGCTATTAGTCTTTTCACTAATAATTAGAAGATAGCTAATCATCATAAAAAAGTAAGTTATAGCCTAAAATTGGTTTTGGTTTGTTTTTTAAGTTGAAGTCTTACTCCGTTGCCCAGGCTGTCACCCAGCTGGAGTGCAGTGGCACGCTCACAGCCACCCCAGTGTCGACCTGCTGGGCTCAGGCAATCCTTCCACCTCGGCCTTCCAAGTAGCCAGAACTATAGGCACGCACTACCATGCCCAGCTGATTTTTAAGTTATTGTAGAAATGAGGTCTTGTCAAGTTGCCCAGGATGATCTCGAACCCGTGGGCTCAGGCAATCCTCTCACCTCGGCCTCTCAAAGTACTGGAATTACAGGCTTGAACCATCGTGCCTGCACAGGTTTATTATTTTTAATGAATTCCTAAGTATTTTTAAATTTTCTCACTTTTAATTTCTAATACATAAAATATTTATATTACTTTTATATTGCTGCTATAACAAATTACTTCCACCTGGTGGCCTTAAAACAACAGATTTATTATCTTACAGTTCTAGAGTTCAGAAATCCAAAAATGAGTCTCATAGGGCTAAAATCAAGATGCCGCAGGGCTGAGTTCCTCCCAAAAGCGCTACAGGAGAATGTCCCTTACATAATGCCTTGGCTTGTGGGTTTACCTTCCAGCAATGGCGTTACTTCAACCATGCTTCCATCCTCACAGACAGCTCCTCCTCTGACTCTGACCCTCCCAGCTCCCTCTTACAAGGACCCATATGATGCTCCAGGTCCCACCTGGATAATCCAAGTTATGCTCCCTATCTCAAGATCCTTAACTTAATCACATCTGTAGTCTTTTGCCATGTAAGGTAACATAATTACAAGTACTGGGCATTAGAATGTGGACATCTTCGGTGGCCATTATTCTCCTATCACAATATGCTAGATATAACTCATATAAGCAAAGCTCATTGGGGTCCTCAATTTTTAATAGTATAAAGGGGTTCGAAACCCCAAACATTTAAAAACTACTGCTCTAGTATATGAACAGATTAAGATAAGTATTTGGTGGGAAAAGTAAAACTCAGAAAGCCTAAGTGACTAACCAAAGTCCTACCAACTGAGAGTAGAACTTCAACTTGAACTCAGGCAGTCTGGCTATTAGTGAACCTAGTATGGCTCCTCGGTGCCATGCTGCCAACCTCAAAACTCCTTGACTGTAGCAAAGGCAAATAAGAGTTATGCTGTGGGCATTTTTGCAGGCATCAAACAAAGGATGTGACAACAAACATTCAGATGTGAACTTGGTGAGCAGGAGGGAAGATAAGTTGGAGAGAGGAAGGTGCTTAAAATAATCTTAACTTTTCAAAAACCTTATTTGGAAATATACTAACTAATTCATTATCTTGTGTGAGAAAGGAGCAAAATGTTACAGACGGCCAAGTGATCTAGCAGCAAGCTAGAGCGAGATGAGTTAGTGTTCTCACTCCAGGGGAACACAATTGTGACTCAAGCATGGGAGACACAGGAAGCACTGCTCTGAGTTATATGATGGGATCTGGTCACTTGTCTTGACAATAACGGTCAAGCTGCAGTTTTTAACATCCTAACTGACATGGACATCTGAAAGACTGCATTCCTGGGCTGTCTCTGTGTATGGTTATGATATGGACAGAGTCACAACTTCACGGTAGAAAAGAAACTGCACTCAGGTGAACTCTGTTAAAATCAGGCGAATGACCCAAATCACAACCTTCAAAGAACATATTTACAGTAAAAGAGGAGAACTGGGCAGTTCCAAGGGCCAGTTACTGCTCTGCCATAAAAACTGTCCAGCCTAAGCCAACAGAACTGGAGCAGTAGCAGTTAGATTTCTTTCCCTGTGCCCAGGCAGTGTGCACTTGAGCCTGATGACTCCCCCAACCCAGAAGGTCAGCAGGGCTCCCTCAGGAAGCACTGGCCATCCCTGATAAGCTACATTATGGCTTTCCCAGCTCTCCAGGTAAAGCTTCTGGAATGCTCTGCTGACCTAACCATTCGGAAAGCAAAACCCAGCAGCAGTGCCTGAAATTACAGCCAATGAAAACACAAGAATACAAGGACACACATGTAAGTTACTACTCATTAGAATTTGCTATCCAAGGGAGGGAAAGCCACAAGATTTTCTGATATTTATGTTTTCCACATGAAAGGATGGGGTCAATACCAGGCAGTTTCTCAAAGAATTTCTAGTCACAGAGCTCAGCATTTCCTAGGAATGTTTTCAGTACTTGCCTTTTCTATGATCACACTAGTATTACAAAAATCCTACCTGTAAGCTACAAAGCATAAAGAGTCTGCAAATTAGAGACATGCCTAACATATCACTTTCATTCCAAAATCCACACACACCTGTCAGATCTATGAAGCCTCTTAAAAGGTATGGTTGCCTACAGGTGATTGTTCTGCTGAAAAATGAATAACAAACTATTAAATCAGCATCCTCAGTTGACATCAATTTTGAAATAATTTTTTTCTTATGTGCCAAAGCCCAAGGCAACTTAACATACTATAAACCAAAAATTTCACGCTATTTTCTGTGCCTATTGAGGGAGTATAGAGGTAAGAACATGAAGCTTACAAAAATAATGCCTCAAATTCACAACAGCAAATATCTATTTTCTATACTCCAGGTGAGGAAGAAAGGTATCCACAAGCAGAAATCCACAACTGAATCTTTTATACATAGTTTTATATGTAGGATTCTAGATAGAAAGAAAAATGAAACTTTGACAGAAAATAGATCGGGAGGCATAATAAACTGGTGCTGAATAAGTACTCTGTTCTAATGAGTTATTCCAAGAATGGTAATTCCAATTTCCGAGAGAGTAAATATTCAATAGAGTGACTAAAAAAAGAATTTAGGGAAAAGTGTATGTGATAGGGCTTAGTCATCTTTCAAAATAAAATTTTAAAAAACACTACTTCAATATTATTCTTAGATGAAATAAAGCAATTTAACATTTAAAGGGTTTAAGAAAGTTAATAAAAGGCATGTACAGACAACTGATTTTTAAAAATATCTTGGGCACTACTAATTCAGGAATTATGGTAGATTAAATATTTGCAAGGCCTTTCTGCTATTCTGTTTAAAAATGCTTTTTAATGCATTGCTTAGATTCAGGAAGAGAAAACAATGCTATGACAGTAAAGTAGAAACAGTGCAGTGAAACCTAAGCAAAGAGCACTAAGAAGTGAGTTGCCCTGGAGGCAACTGTGAATACCAACAATGGGATGGAGTGTTCAGACTTTCAGCCCTTAGCAAGCTGGGAAATGCCCAACCTGAAACCAGGTTTCCAAAGAGAGGTGATCTTGGGTCTGTAGCATGCTCCTGGTTTCTAGTACAAACAAACACAGATCTCAAGAAGTAATATCTCAAGATTTTAAGACATAATTATCAAGCAAATATTAGCACATAATTAAAACTCACCATGCACACTAGGAAAGAAGTCCAAAAACAGATTTAGACCACCAAGGATTTCAGATACTGGCATTATCAAATATAGGACATGAAAAAACTGTTTGGTGTTGTTTAAAGACATGGAAGATGAAGCCAAAGAAATGAGTAAGCAAAAAGAAACCATCAAAAAATATTCAGGAAGATTCAAAGCACAAATAAAGATTTTAGAAATTAAAAAGACATCATCATTAAAATTTAAAACTCAGTGAATAGCTTACATAGAATATCCAATACAACTAAAGAGAGAATTATAGAACTGGATGCCAAATCTTAAGAAATTACCACCCCCCCCAAAGAAAGAAATGAACAGAAATTAAAAGACATAAAAGATAAAAAGAGAAGTCCTAACATCCATTTAATCAAAACAGAAGACATTAGAGAGAATGAAGAGACAATATTCAAAGCCATTAATAGCTGAGAAATTTCAGAGCTGATAAATGAAACAAATACATGAATATATGAAACACCACAACAAATATAAACAGAAATTTAAAAAGAAAGCTGTACATAGACACATTGTAGTAAAATTGCAGAACACTGAAGACAAATATAGAATAAGTCAAATCATCTACTACAGAATGACAAATAAAAGACTAACAGATGTCCTACTGCAAAAATAAAAGCTATAGGACAATGGAACAGTATGTTCACAATGCTGGGAGAAAATAATTGTCAACTAAGAACTTTAAGAGTGAAATAAAGACATTTCAGAAATCAAAATTGAGAGAAGTTACCACCAAGAGATTCTCAGGGGAAAAAAAATCTGAAGAAGGTAAATCTAATTAAAGGGAAGGTAAGGATAGAAGAAGGGAAGAAAAACAAGAAACGGTAAACATATCAAGTTAAACAAATACCATCTCTAAACAGTACCAACTGTCTAATTTGTATAGTGAAACAAATAACAGAACTGAAATACTGAAAAGTGCATATACATAAAGAAGGAGAGAGTTTTCACTAGGTGTCCTATTATTGTATTATTCTGGAAGGAAGTTTGAATACCTTAAATACTGACTAACTCTAAAACAGTTAAATGTTCATAGTGTACTTTCAGGGTAATCATTAGAAGAACAGAAATACAATGTACAATTTCAAAATCAACAGAGGAAAAGAATGAATGAGAACATAAAAAAACAAAAGCTTCAAAAGAAAGAACAAAGATTAGCAATGAAAATATACACATAAGCTATGATCGTATAATGGTTAGTACTTTGCATTGTGAAAATGTACTCACATACAGTTAAGAAATTTTTAGGCTGTATCTCAAAAAACATACAAGAAAAGATTGAAAGATTTGCCTACATTAAAATCATGAAAACTGTTTTCCAAATGGTACTAAACAGAAAGATATTCAATCTATTAATTAGGAAAATGCAAATAAAGATTACAACAGTATACTTGCTTGCACCCACCAGACTGGCAATAAAATACCAAAGGTTGGAGGGAAGTAAGACAACAGATAAAGCATGATTGATTCTCACAAACAAATTTATTTAATCAGAAAATTAATTTACTGCCATTACATGCAACAAGTAAATCTTGTAACATAATTGAGTAGAAAAGATGCAAGTTGCAAAACACTACATGCAATGTATCATTCTTTTCAAGCTTAAAAACAAGCAAAACTAAGTAAAATATTATTATATATTATCTGCATGTACAAGCAGACATAGGAAACACGTACCAGAATAGAAATCAATAATGACACCAAAAACGCTGTTTAGTTCGGCAGACTTATGTCATTGGGCAAGCACTTTATCCCATCTCAGATTGGCACTCTAAGCAGCATGGGCCTAGAATGCTCAATTCTAGATAAGAGGGCAGACCTGGTAACTGTACTCTTCCAGGATAAAAGCCTCAATCAAAAGCAATTCCAGATTAAGAGAAAAGGTCTGATCCCAAATGGCATATCCTAGGACCTTTCCTAGCTGGCTTATTGACTTTCGATCCAGCAGTGCCCTTTTATGTCATTTCCAGTGACTCAGGCTGACACTATTTTCTGTGCCTTTTGTTTGTCGTAGTTCTGCCCATGTTGCTTGTCTCCAGTGGGGAAACTGGCCTCTTCAATTCTTTTTCCTACTTTTCCTAAGCTACACTGCCCTTTCCTTGGCTGAATTTGCCCTTGTTCCCCGCGGAGTCCTAGATATTCCCTTTGTGCCATCGGAGGCTCATGCACAATCTTGAAACGAAGCAGGAGCAATCACAAGGAATTTCAGAACAAAGAGTTCTTTGAGAATGGGTGATGTGCCGATTTTGACTTACCTGTGTTATCTTTTATTATACACTCTCTGCTGTGTTCCACCTTCACTGTTTCCGAAATTCAGAAAGTTCACAACTCTTTCAGTCACTGAAGCTTTGCCTGGAATAATAAGAGCAGGAAATGAGGAAGGAGGCAACTAGAAGGAACCAAGGGGTCCACTGGGGAAAGAAACTCCTGTATAATCAACCTAGGAGAAACTTGATGTTAAAGAGTTTTGAAAAAGGGTCACCCATGTTAAGGAAAATATCGATCTCAGTCTAAGCCATTTTAACCAAAACTACTAATAGCAACTTAATGTTCTAGAAGAAATCATCACAATTTATAAAGAGCTTTTACATGTATTTTCTCATTGGAACCTTAAGATCTTGAGAATATACAAGTATTATTTTAAAATGCAGTGGCTGAAATTCCCAAATATTTGGAAACTTTCCCCTGACCACTCAGTCAGCAAGGGCCAAAGAAGAAATTAGAGCTCAGCTCTATGACGCCTTATTCCAAACTCTTCCATGACACCAAATGACATAATGGTTTCAACTGGAATAGCAGTATTAGTTCTTTTTGCACTAGAAACTCTTTGTTAGCCAACAGATACAAAATGACTTTGCTTGCTAAGTGACAGAGACACTGCCACAGGATTAATGTATTTATCACAGACAATCCAAAGGTCAGAAATCCAACCAAGGTAGTTAAGAAACACCTATATCTTTTTCACATAGTCTCCCTTTCTCTTTAAGTCACAATTATATTGCTGAGTTTTTTGGTTTTTAATTTTTTCTATTTGGAAATAATCTCAAATTTACAGAAGAATTGTAGAATAATAACAGTAAAAAAAAATTCATATACTCTTTACCCAGATTCACTTACTATCAATATTTAGCCAATTTATTTAATCATTCACTCACTCTCTCCATACATACACACTTGACTTTTTTTTTTTTTTCTCACTCTGTGTAGGTCTCGCCCCTTGAGTAGCTCTCTTCTTCAGTAATCTGCCATACACATTCCAGCTCTTCAGTGGCCCTGAGCTACAGTATCTTCCCTCTCAATGTTATGACACCACTATATTCTGCTAGGGCTCACCTCCCTGTAATAATTCCGCTAGGGCCTAGTAATTTTGGTGCCCAAAATGTCTCAGACATAGCCAGAGATAAGTTCCATACAACATAGCCCTTTACCTCTAGCTACTTCAGAATTTATTTCCTACGAATAAGAATATTCTCTTACATAACCACAATGTTGTTATCAACCTTAGTAAATTTAATATTGATACATCATATTTTAATATAATCTACTGTCATATTGAACTAGCCCAATAATGCCCTTGACTAATTTCTTTCTCCTCCAATTCAGGATATAACGCAGGGTCAGATGTTGCATTTCGCTGCCATTTCCTTTTGCTTCCTTTAACGTGTAACACACAGCTTTCCTTTGTCTTTTATAACATTGACACCTTAGAAGAATATCACCTCTCTCCCCTTTTCTATGAATAGAACATTTCTATTTTGACTTGTGTGACGTTTCCTCAGGTGATTCCTGATGATTCAGTTAAGGCTATGCATTCTCAGCCAGAAAACTACAGAAGTGATGTCTTCTCTGGATGCCTAATCTAAGGGCTCACAAAGTCTGTCTGCCCCACGTTGGCGATGTTAATTTTGATCACCTAGCCAGAGAGTTGTCCAACTTCTCCAGTGAAAGATTACTTCTTTTTCCCTTACAACTAATAAGCAATCTGTAGGGAGACACTTTAAGATCACGCAAATAGCCGGGTTCGGTGGCTCAGCCTGTAATCCCGTGCCTTGGGAGGCTGAGGTGAGTAGATTGCCTGAGCCTGCGGGTTCGAGACCCGCCTGGGAAACTTGGTGAGACCTCATCTCTACAGTAAATCAAAAAATGAGCCGGGTGTGGTAGCGTGCGCCTGTAGTTCCAACTACATGGAAGGCTGAGGCGGAAGGATTGCCGGAGCCCAGCAGGTCGAGGCTGCGGTGGCCGGGAGCGGCCACTGCACTCCAGTTTGGGCGACAGAGTAAGACGCCAACTCAAAAAAAAAAAAAAGATCACGCAAATATCTTCTCCGGCATCAAAATCTCCCCCACTGGTGATGCATGCTTGATCAAAACTTTATACTGTGATGGTACAACATACTGACTGTTCCTACTCCCGCATTCCCTCCATATTGCCATTCACTAGTCAGCATTCTATATTATTTGCTTACCTATTTATCTGGGATACATGAAGTCCTACTTTCTCAACGATTTATAATTTGTCCCTGCATCTAATTATTTTGGTGCCCAAATTATCTCAGACTTAGCCAGCAGGAGCCTCTTCAAGCTGGCTCCTATATCTTTGTGACATAGCCCATCAATCTTTTAATTTTCTTACTTCTATTCCCTTACTTTCTGATATATCTTTTTTAAAAGTTCTGGGCATATCTCTGTCTCTGCCCTAGATCTTGTCTCTTCTCCAAAAAGCCCTGGTTCCTTTCCTTGGAGAATGCTGTTAGAGAGCAAGTTCTGGTTTAACACTGTTTCACAGACACTTTCTATTTCTATTGATTACTTTTCATTTTAAATATGGGTCACAATGCCCTGCTTCTTTGCATGCTTATTTTCTATTATAAGACAGACAACTGGAGGGTGTTCAATTTGGTCCTGGTGGCAGTTAAATTACTGATGGATCCTCTTGATTCTTTCAAGCATGGTCTTATACTTGGTGAAGACAGGTTGATTCCAGTCATGCCCTTATTCCTAGCTTATGGTCCTTACTCTAAGGTACACTCCTTACTCTTAGGATGTGCCTTTCTGGTGTCTCAAAATAATGGATGAGCTACTCAGTAAGGTCTCTCTACCTGGGCTAGGCCAGAACCCCAGTCGCTCTCAGTAATGCATGATCTCTGGTATTGCCATCATGTTCCTAGCCGGGTAGCAGCTGCATTCTGCTAGGTCTCACTCTGTATAGGTCTCACCCCTTGAGTAGCTCTCTCTTCTTCAGTACCCTGCCATACACATTTCAGCTCTTCGTGGCACTACAGTATCATCCCTCTCAATTTGTTATGACACCACAATATTCTGCTAGGGCTCACCTCCCTGTAATAATTCTGCTAGGGCCTAATTATTTTGGTGCCCAAATTGTCTCAGACTTAGCCAGCAGGAGCCTCTGCAAGCTGGCTTCTGTATCTTTGTAACATAGCCCATCATTCTTTTAATTTTCTTACTTTTATTTCCTTACTTTCTGATTTTTTTAAAAACTTCTGGGCTTATCTTGCATCAACTTTGTTTCTGCCCTACATCTTGGCACATCTCCAAAAAGCCCTGGGTGGGGAGTGTGCTCCACTGCAAAAGTGGATCCCCTATTATGTGGTTCTCCCCTCTCAAGGATCATAGTCCTAGCTGCCTGTTGTCCCCTGCCTCATAGACGACTGTTTTGTTTTCTAGTTTTTTGCCATGGGAGGGAAAGACCAGCATCCATTACTTCTCTTTTTATCCCTTCATCACTGATGATGACTGAGGAACACAGAGCTGCTGTACTAGGAAGAATCAGACACTTTCAGCATATAATAAATGCTCTTTATTTAAGCATTTCAAAGAAATTCACTTTCTAACAATCTGTTTCTTAGAAATGTATGTGTTTGCTTTTACTATAGCCTTGTGGCAAGAGAAATGCTCTCTAGCAGTGAGGCAATTCCAACAGAATGACAGGGAAATGTCTCTACTCCTTCCAGAAAGCTGATGCTCACTTTAGATAGCCAGCTGGCTATCACCCTGTCATACATTTACATTTATTTCCATAACTTGCCCTCCAACTGTCATGACAAAGCACTAGAGTCTATCTGAAGCAATGAAAGTTAGTTGCCATCCTTCATTTTTCTTGTTTGTGTACTTAGGGGTGGGGAGAGGACTCCTTTTCATTCAATCATTTTCTGGTGTATTTCCATTTCTACTTCTAATCACTGTTGAGAAACTAATCAGGAAAAAAAGTAGTCAAAAAGAAAATTTGCAATGCCAGATACAAAGCTAATCAGAAGAATGCTGGCAAGTAAGAATAGTATTATATTATATACTGTGAGAAAAGAGGATTTTGCAATCACAAGAAAATGAAGAACAGGTCTCTCTTCCTGTCCAAGCCAGCAGATTTGTGTCCACAACACAGACACATATGTGTACACACACACACACACACACACACAAACAGCACTCCAAACAGTTTGCCAGGCTGAAATGTGGGGTGACTTCTTGCTACTTCTTTTTTATTTTTTATTTTTGGAGTTGGTGTCTCACTCTGTCACCCAGGCTGGAGTGCAGTTGCACGCTCACAGCCACCTCAGCCTCAACCTGGTGGGCTCAGGCAATCCTTCCACTTCAGCCTTCCAAGTAGCGGGAACTACAGGGACGTGCTACCACACCTAGCTAATTTTTTTATTTATTGTAGAGAAAAGGTCTCGCCAAGTTGCCCAGGCTGGTCTCAAACCCCTGGGTTCAGGCAATCCTCTCACCTCAGCCTCCCAATGCTGGGATTACAGGCATGAGCCACCATGCCCAATGGGCTCTTTCTACTTCTTGAGCAGAATTGCTCCCTATTAGAAATCCACATTGCAGCCCATTTAATTCATGTTCACAAACAGAATCAATGCATGACCAAGTTATACCTATCTTTGGTTTGATTTCAGGTCCCTAAGAACCTGAAAGTGAACACCTGATGCAAATACAGTGCTTATTTGTGCTTTTGCCCCTCACTGTCCAGGCACTCCCCATCCTCTGGAACTCCCAGAACAGTTTTCTCACAGGTCTCAGCGTCTCAGTGCTGAATTCTGTTCCTCAAGTCTGCATGTGTCTGGCACCCTAATTAGGTATAAATTCTTCTGTGAGGCCCATTTCCCAGGAGATGAGTTGGAGCACCCGGGCTTGATAAAACAAGATCTTCATGATCTGTTCCCTATCTCCCTTTTCTTCTCCTAACACTTCATGTCCCACCACTAGTGAAAAACTAGTAGCCATCTCCCCTTCATGAAAACACCTTTTTTTCCCCTTTCTTCTCTTGACTAACTCACTGGGGCCTGACAACCTCTGGGGAATTTTTTGTGAGCACCACTCTAGTTCTTAGTGGACAAGTCTGGGGAAAGGCAATATATCAACTGGTTAAGAGCCTAAGACCCTGAAACTGGATGGCCTGGAGTTGAGTCCCAGCTTTGTCAAGTACAAGCTCCAACCCTAGGCACTTATAAATGACTTATAAATAAAAGACTTTACTGACTTTACTGAGTGTTTTCAATGTGCCAAGCACGGATGGGCACTTAAAATACATTATCTCATTTAGTGCTCCCACTAACTCTGTAAAATAGGTGCCATTATTATCAACCCATTTGACAGATGAACAAACACTCAGACATGCACAGTGCCCCACAGTCACACAGCTGGGGTATGATGAGGGCCAAGAGCTCGTAGGCTTTTCATTATAAACAGCATAAAACACCATTCGTGAGAGACTAACAGCATAATGGGTGCTTCTAGACAAAAGGCCTACGATGTCAATTGTGACCCTACTATGGCACTAAAAGGGTAAAAATAAGATGGGAGTAATTAATCAGAATCCTTCAGAAGAGGGTGTCATAAAGAGACTCGTAAATTAGCATCAATCATAACGCCCACAAAAAATGAACAAAATATTTAACCAAGACAAGATGATCAGCAATTTCTAAGAATTCAGAGCCATCTAAACATGGCTCAAGCAAAATAATGTTTCAAAGTAGTGGGGAAAAGCAAGGCATGGTGGTTCACTCCTATAATCTCAGTGCATTGGGATCTGAGGCAGGAGGATTACTTGAGGTCAGGAGTTTGAGACCAGCCTGGGCAACAGAGTCAGACCCCATCTAAACAAAATGTTTTAAAAAGTAGCCAGGCATGATGGTGACCACCATCAGGTACCCTGTTGTTTAAATAACAGTAATAGAATCCAGAGGCCCATCAGAAATAACTACTCATGTGGCTGAAGTGGGAGGATCACTTGAGTGCAGGAGTTCAAGGATGCCATGAGCGCTATGATCACACCACTTGCCCTCAAGCCTGGGGTGACAGAATGAGACCCTGTCTCTTAAAAAAAAAGGTAGTGAGAAAGTTGGGAAGGATATTCTTACTAGAAAAAAAAACTATTAAATCAAAGATTAAGAAGAACTCTCAGAAAGAGGACTCTGGAATATTTGCAAAATTAAATCAATTATATACTCAAGAAGTTGTCATATTGTGCAGCCAACAGGATCCTCTATTTGGGGTGATGCTGGCTCCTACACAATTTGAATTAACAGAGGAACAACCAGGGTCAAAGTGATAAATGCTGGACTGTACACTTCTGGAGAAAATTGAAGAAAAAAGGAAAAGGATCAAAAGTATTAATAGAAAAGTAAAGATCACTGAAACCTAACTTGAGATATGAAATTCCCAGAGAAAGTTTAATCCAAGAAAGAGTCTACCATTTAACATCATTTTAAGCACTACCCTGTTATGAGCAGTAGATGACATTTTTCCATTTTCACCAAAGAGACAGCAGTAAAAACAACTTTAACCTAAAACATAAGAATGTCAGCTTCAATACAAACACTTTCCCAAAAGAAGAATTTTTAACTAAGGAATATGGAGTTTGTACGAGCAGTCATGACAAGATTGCTATTAATTACTAATAGGCAGAACTCCCAAATTGAAATTGAAGTAGAAAATGTGATTCTGTCTCATGGGAGTTGCAATAATAACAGATAATAAAACCAGTTATTGAGTACTTTACTACAGGCTAAAGATCACTCAAGGAGACCTGAGGGGAAGCCCTGTAGGGGCTATATTTCAAAGCACATCCACTTAACCACAGGGACAAGATTAACACACACAAAACTTACTACTTATAAAATGGGATAATACCTGCCTTATGAGGTTTGAAAAACGAGTCAGTAAGTTACTCATATTTGCCCTGTACCGATCACATAGTAAGCACATCAAAAAAGCTAGTTATTATTATTGACAAATAGTTTTAGCCTTGCTTGGATCAACTTCTTCCAGTTATTCAATCCCTGATTCTATTAAAGTCAATAGAGAGGAAGTTTAAGTCAATGAGGCATATATAACTTCAAGATGAAAAAGAACTGGCCAATGTTCAACAGTGTAGTCCATCTCTAGCCACCAACTCCCCCAAAAGACTTTGCCAAGTGGGGTAGGCCTCTGTGAAGGAAGCGAAGACAAAATTAGCACAGCCAACAGCTGGGCTCAAGGAACATTATCATCTTGCCATTAACCACAAAATTTGCAAAATACTATATGTCAGGTAGTGCTCTAAGCACTGTGTGAGTGTGTGTGTGTGTGTGTGTGTGTGTGTGTGCACGCTACACATGTATATAATTACTCTTTTAATCCTCACAACAACCCTTTAAAGTATTATTTGTTACCCCCAATTTGCAGAAACTGAGGCATAGAGAGAAAATATAGCTTGCTCTAACGTAATTTACAGCTTGTACTTGACAAAGCTGGGACTTAACTCCAGGCCGTCCAGTTTCAGGGTCTTGGGCTCTTAACCAGTTGATATATTGCCTTTCCCCAGACTTGTCCACTAAGAACTAGAGCAAGGACAGATACGAAAAGGGCCCAGCAGGAACATAAATAAAGTGCAGTGCTCATGGGGGTGCTGTGCTATCTTGACACATAACAGAAAGAACACGAGTCCTTTAACTATAGAATGATGTGTTTAAGCACACCATAGCAACCTAGACTGCAAATCATCCAAAAAACACGTGTGTCTGTCACCCTGGAGGGCCATCTTCTCAGTTATTTAACACGTGCTGCAGGGAAAGAGAAGGGCTAAGAGCCTGGGCCTAGAAGTCAGATACACTTGGGTTTTAATGGCAGGTCCTCCATTAACAACTCTGTGGCCTTCAACAAATAAATTATTTGACTTCTCTCTGCTCTTCAGTGTCCTCATTGCAAGGATTAAATTAGTTAACAAGGCTTAGTTCTAGTACTTGGCACTTAGTATAAAATAAACAAAATAATAAATAAATATAAATATAGTTGCTATTGCTATTATGCTTCAAGATTCAATCCTAAGCCCTGTGGGAAAATGCCAAGTACATAATATCAGCCTATAAATCAAGAAGGATGCCATGTATAGGAATTGAGAAACATTGTGGACTCAGAAAGATATCAATAAACGTGAACTATTGTAACTCAAAAAGTGTGATAAAGCTGTGCTTTGAAATGCCAGAGAATAAAAAGTCCTTCATCTTAAGAGGTAAGAGCAGTTGTGCTGAGAGACTGCTCAGTCCTTAGTCTGGTAACAAGCACTTTACAGATGTTATTCAATCTTCAAAACCACTCAGGGAATTGTCGCATGATCCCAGTTCTACAGATGAGGATTCTAAGTCTCTCAAGGGTTAAGTGATTGACTCCAGGCCACACTACCAATAAGCAGTAGGCACTGTTGTTGAAAACTGCAAGACTCACTAGTGAGGCCATCAGAAACATAGCCATTCCACAAAGAATCTCCTTGGCACCAAATGGAATTTCGTTAAGCAACACTCAATGTAATCCATCTGTACATCCCCGTGATGCATACTGTGCTTTAAATAAGCCCAAATCCCTGAGAGGTTGTGATATGCCACCGTTCAAAGTGACATACTACTACACATCTCATTCTAAGATCCCTTAGAACGTCCCTTGGAAACATTGTCACAGATGGATAATTTACAAACTGCCATGGCTATCTAAAAGTGGCTAGATAGAATCCACAGCAACATGTTGGTTCTAGAGCTGGGACACTGGGGTAAAGGAAGATACATCAATGGCATAAAATAGGGTGTGTATTTAGGGCTGGGTGCAGTGGCTCCCTCCTGTAATCCCAGCACTTTGGGAGGCCGAGGTGAGAGGATCACTTGAGCCCGAGAGTTCAGCAGCAGCCTAGGTAGCAGGGAAACCTCGTCTCTACCAAAAAAAAAAAAAAAAAAAATCAAAAAATTAGCTGGGCATAGTGGCACACACCTGTAATCCCAGCTACTATGGAGACTGAGGCGGAAAGATCACCTGAACCCAGAAGGTCAAGTTTTCAGTGAGCCATGATCGTGCTGCTGCACTAAGCAATAGAGTGAAACCCCAACTCAAAAAAAAAAAAGGAGAGGGTATGAGTTTGGGATAGGTGCAGACAGAGAAGGAAAGGGTACAGCAAAATATCACTTTCTAATTTTGTTAATAGCAGAGCATCCTCATCACAAATGTCCAAACCAATAACTCAAACTTTTTAATATAGTTTTTTTTTCAAGTTAGAGTCTCACTCTACCACTCAGACTGGCGTGCAAGAGCATGCTCACAGCCACCCTAGCATCACCCAGGCGATCCTTCTGCCTCAGACTTCCAAGTAGTTGGAACTACAGGCATGGGCTACCACACCCAGCTAATATTTTTTATTTATTGCAGAGATAAGATCTCGCCAAGTTGTCCAGGCTGGTCTCGAACCCTTGGACTCTGGCAATCCTCTCACCTCGGTCTCCCAAAGTGCTGGAATTACAGTTTTGAGCCACCGTGCCCAGCCCTAATATAGTTTTCTATGTCTTACCCTGTCCTCAAGAAAAAATCCTGTGGGATTACAGGAGATTTGATTTTCTGATTTTTTTTTTTTTTTTTTTTTTTGAGTTGGAGTCTCACTCCATCGCCCAAGCTGGAGTGCTGTACTCTGGCTCAAATATCAGAATAAACACAAGATTCAGTCTTTTTTCTTAATTCTTTTTTTGAGTCAGAGTCTTGCTCTGTTACCCAGGCTGCAGTGCAGTGGCACATTCTCGACCACCCCAGCGTCAACCTGCTGGGCTCCAGCGATCCTTCCACCTCAGTCTCCCAAGTAGCCAGAACTACAGGCGCACACTACCACACCAGGCTAATTTTTGATTTATTGTAGAGACGAGGTCTTCCCAAGTTGCCTGGGCTGGTCCTGAACCGACGAGCTCCACAGGCCTTAGCCTCCCAAAGTCCTGGGATTACAGACTAAGCCACCAAGCCCAGCCTGAATTTTTTTTTTTTTTAATGAGCACATATTACACTTCCGGGGTGAAAAATGCCTCCCTACCCCTTTTGACTATTCAAAATACTTGCCAATATTTTGAAACACTTACTGGCCTAAAAAAAAAAAAACCTTCCAATCTACTTCAGAACCAGGAATCATATATGTTTAAAATGTACATAATTTAAATTAAAATAAAATTTTGGAGAAACAGCAAAAAAAAAAAAATGTATTGCTAGTGTTGTGCTTGATACGGCAGACATAAAGAGGAACGAGGCTGGGCCAGCTATAGTTTAATGGAGAGACAGACTATAAACAAATAATTACAACTCTGTACCATACAATTAGTGCTTTCGGCAAAATACAGCCACGTGCCAGAGGGCACAGAGGAGGGAATGACTAACCCTGCTTACATTTCAATCCTACACTAACTAACCCTGCTTACATTCCAATCCCACACTTTAAGAGAGGCACTTTCTTTTCTCCCAACGTCCTTTGCAATTTCCTGGTCCAACCCTCATTATTTTCTTTAAAGAGAAAAAGCAGCACAATCCATCTTTATACTCAATACTTGTAAATAGCCACCGTGTTCTTCAATCATCATCCCAGCCCTGAAAAGTTGCACACTGCCTTAATGTACAGCAGTGAAGTAGGAAGTTTCCAAATTAATGCTCAGCCACAGTGTAACATATAACTTGAGTATTTCAGCAGAGGTTTATCAGAATATTTTGTCCTAATGTTTCCTCCAAAATCCCTGGTCTTTTAACAGCCAATTAAAACTGTAAGTGATTTTCTATCAAAAAATCTTAAAAACACAGCTAAACGGATTACACAGCTCATGCCTGTATTCCCAGCACTTTGGAAGGTTGAAGTTGGAGGATTGCTTGAGCTCAGAAGTTTGAGTCTAGCCTGGGCAACCAAGCAAGATCTTGTCTGTACAAAAAAAAATCAAAAAGTAGGCAGGCATGGTGGCATGTGACTGTAGTCCTAGCTACTCAAGAGGCTGAGGCAGAAGGATTACCTGAGCCCAGAAGGTCAAGGCTGTGGTAAACTGTGATCGGGTCACTGCACTACATCCTGGGCAACAGACTGAGATCCCAACTCCAAAAAATAAATAAAATTATACATCAGCAGCAGCAGTTCATTTTATTACATTATTTCAATTTAACTTGATAATGCTGTTAGCGTGACTAAACATTAAAATTATTTCTAAATTTCTGACCGGACAGAATGGGAAATGGGAAAGGCCACATAATTCTGATCAAAGAAAAAACATAAAAGGGTTTTTCCCCCAAGTTCTGATAAACCTAATCCTCTTTTTAAAAAATGGTTTCTAGCCAGGCTCGGTGGCTCAGCCTGTAATCCCGCGCCTTTGGGAGGCTGAGGTGAGTAGATTGCCTGAGCCCGCAGGTTCGAGACCCGCCTGGGCAGCGAGATCTCATCTCTACAATAAATCAAAAAATCAGCCGGGCGTGGTAGTGCATGCCTGTAATTCTGGCTACTTGGAAGACTGAGGCGGAAGGGTCGCCGGAGCCCAGCAGGTCAAGGCTGCGGTGGCCAGCAGCGGCCACCGCACTCCAGTCTGGGTGACAGAGTGAGACTCCAACTCAAAAGATAAATAAATAAATAATAATAAATGGTTTCTGTAAGTAAAAGTAGTGTCGTTTCTTATATTTTTACTAAAAAGCTACAAGGAAAATATTAAAGTGTACCTCAGGGAAAAAGATATTAGGAGGAGAGTCACTGAAGATGTAGAAATGAATTCCTTTTTCTTATTTCAAGTGAAAAAGTATCATAAAACAAGAACAAATAAGTGAGACTTGATTAAATGAATAAGCTTCTGCAGAGCAAAAGAAATAATCAATAGAGTAAATAGACAACCTACAGAATGGGAGAAGATATTCACTAACTATACATGTGACAAAGGACTAATGTCCAGAATTTACAATGAACTCAAACAAATCAACAAGAAAAAAGCAAATGACCCCATTAAAAAGTGGGCAAATGACATGAACAGGCAGCTCTCAAAAGAAGATATACAAATAGTCAGCAAACATATGAAAAAGGGCTCAACAGCACTCATCCTCAGAGAAATGCAAATTAAAACCACAAGTAGATACTACCTTACACCAGTCAGAAGGGTCGTTATTTTACAAATCAAGTAACAATAGATGCTGGAGCAGATATGGTGAAAGGGGAATGCTTATACACTGTTGGTGGGAGTGCAAATTAGTACAATCTCTATGGAAATCAGCAGGGAGATTTTTCAAAGAACTAAAAGTAGATCTACCATTTGACCCAGCAATCCCACTATCGGGTATCTACCCAAAGGAAGAGAAGTCGTTACACAAAATAGACACCTGCACACACGTTTATTACAGAACAATTCACAATTGCAAGGTGTGGAATCAATCTAAATGCTCATCAACTGAGCAGTGGATAATGAAAATGTGTATACACACACACACACACACACACACACGCATCATGGAGTACTATTCAGTCATCAAAAAGAACAAAATCATCTATTTTGTAGCAACACAGATGGAACTGGAGGACATCAATTAGTGTCAATTAGTGAACTAGCACAGAAAAAGAAAACGAAACACAACATGCTCTCACTTTATCACTTATAAAATGGTATGATAGACATTGGAGACATAGAAGGGCAGGAAGGGGTGGTGAGTACACTTAGAGGCCAGACTTCTTCACCACCATGTACTGCATCCATGTAACCAAAAACCATTTGTACTCCTGAAGGTACTGAAATAAAGAAAGAGGGGGGGGAAAAGTACATACAAGATTACTTAAAACATACTGGGCAGAAAGGTATCACAAAGAGGTTGGTCCTCAAAACAGGACCTTCCAGGAAAACCATGTAAATGTGGTCTTTTATACAGGAGACTCCCAGAGATAACTGAAGGCGGGGGTAGTAAGGAATTTTTTAAATTATGAACTTATTCTTACATGCTTAAACTTCAGTCGCCTCCAAGATGTCTTTATTTGAAGTCATACACCTACAGAGATGTTTTTTCCACTGTTCAAAATGGGCTTTGAACTCATCAATTTTGATGCCTGTTAGTGCTTCTGCTGTTTTTTGTTTCACTTCTTCCACAACAGCAAAATGCTTCCCTTTGAGGACTTTTTTCATTGGGGAAACAAAAAAAGTTGCTCGGGGTGAGGTCAGGTGGATAGGGAGGGTGGGGCATGGGGGGGTCATACCATTTTTGGTCAAAAACTGCTCAACCCTCAGCAGGGTGCGGGCAGGTACACTGTCATGGTGGAAGAGCCAGTCACCTGTTTGCCACAAGTCAGGACATTTCTTCTGCATATCATGACGCAACCATCTCAAAACTTCCAGATAATAACTTTGGTTGACCATTTGATCCAGAGGAACAAATTCTGATTGTATTACAAGGGACTCACCCTCCAAAAGATAATTTCAGCTGTTTGTGGGGGTCCCCCCTCGTAAGAGGTCTTCTGAAATTTCAACAACTACTTCTCTATTCAGAAAGCCATCATCTCACCTGGCTGAAGCAGGCACTAAGTATATGTCAGTCTCATCACCTTAGACTGAGCTCAAACTTGTTAGTAGTGAAGAGCCCATTATCACATCTAACCTGAAGGGAAGGAGCAATCCTAAAGTGTACTCATGGGTTTAACTTCATTTTTTGTTTTTTGTTTTTTTTTTTGAGTCGAGGTCTCACTCTGTCATCCAGGCTGGAGTGCAGTAGCAAGGTCAGAGCCACCGCAGCCTCAACCTGCTGGGCTCAGGCGATCCTTTCTGCCTCAGCCTTCTAAGTAGCTGGAGCCACAGGAGTGTGCCATCACACCCAGCTAATTTTTTGACATATTGTAGAGATGAAATCTGCCCAGGTTGCTCAGGCTGGTCTCGAACCCCTGGGCTCAGGCAGTCCTCTCACCTCAGCCTCCCAAAGTGCTGGGATTACAGGCTTGAGCCACTGCACCAGGCCTTAACTTCATATTTTAAAAGGAACATATGTACACAGACTACCTGTTTGTATCTTTTTTTTGAGTCAGAATCTCACTGTCACCCAGGCTAGAGTGCAGTGGCATGCTCACGGCCAGCCCAGCCTCCACCTGCAGGGCTCAGGCAATCCTTCTGCCTCAGTCTTCCAAGTAGCTGGAACTACAGGCACACACTATCAAAACCGACTTTTTTTTTTTAAGTTTATTGTAGAGACGAGGTATCACCAAATTGCCCAGACTGGTCTCAAACCCCTGAAGTTCAGGCAACCCTCTCACCTCAAGATACCAAAGTGCTGGGATTACAGACTTGGGCCTCCTTGTATTCCAAATGGATCCTATTCATTTCACAGTGACTTAGAATACACTGTTCAACAAACATGGTCCAAGTGTTTGGTACACAAACAACCCCTAGCAGGTGTACCAAAGGTCTAATGGCATAGTTAATACTGGACCAGGATCTAACCACTGTGCTACATACATGACAAAAGTCTTCTCAAATCCCCACAATGTCAATCAAACTCGGATCTGTCTAACTCCAAAACTTTTGATCTGTCTACTCCACCAACAGGTGTGGAGCACCACAGAGGGGGTGGGATCCACTCATCCCACCCAGTGGTCTGACGTCTTTCTCCTATCTGCTGCTGCCAGGATCTTCCCTGGTTGCCCACTGCTTGAGTATATAGTAGGGGCATACTACCTACAATAATCTATCTCCACCTACTGAGCACTTGGTGGATGGGCTTAATCTTAGTGGCAGCATGAGAAGGTGGGCGCTAATCTCATCTTCCAGATAAAGACACTGAAGCTCAGAGAGGAAAGTTCAGTGACCAGCTTGCCAATGGTAGTGCCAGGATCACAACCCAGATTCTGACACCAAATGTCTGGCTTGGAACTGAATTATTTACATTTACATGTAAACAGCAGGTCCTCAGATAACACTTTTTTGTTTAACGCCGTTTTGTTTCATTTGGTTATAACTTGGGTGAGGAAAAAAAAAAAACCGATCCCTGGCCAGAGCCACCCTCTGTGTGAAGTTTGCATTTCTTCCCATGTCTGCGTGGGTTTTCTCCAGCTTCCTTCCATATCCCAAAGATGTGCCTGAGAGGTGAAATGGCCTGACTACATGATCCCAGTGTGAGTGTGGATATGTGGGTATGTGTGTGAGTGTGCCCTGTGATGGACGGTGGCCTGTCCAGGGTGGGTCCCGCCTTGTGCCCTGAGCTGTCAGGACAGGCTCCCTCACCGAGACTCTGAATTGGAATAATTAGGTAAATAATTATTTTACTTGTCTTTATTAATTTTCCTTAAATGTATGTACAGCTCACATTTATTTCCATGTTTAATATTTAGAAGTGCTTTGGTTTTTATTAAGAAGTTTGATGATTTTGTGACCAGAAATGTGCCACAGAAGCTTAACTCTTGTTTATATCAGTTCAGCCTAAGGTAAAGTTAGTATAAATAAACATCATGTCAGTTCAAGCTGTAGTTTCCAAGAACGTATCAATGACCTTAAGTGAGGACTTGCTGTAGTTAAACCTGGCAACAACTCAAATTATTCTGCTAAAGTTCTAAAACTGCTAATGGACTTTGGTTTATGAGTTGCCACTATAATCTGCTCCAAAATTCATGACTTGGAAGGTGATTTTTATGTCTTCATTCCTAGGCAAGGCAGTCCATCTTGTTTTATTGCTACATGGATCAGGTTTGGATTTCCAGGACTTACTATGACTATAGGATAGACTGATAACTGATGTCTTTGCATGTATGGTTATTTTAATTCACCTAAGCAGTTACTAGGTATGAAGTGCTGAGTTTGGTGCTAGAAACAGTCAGAGGGAGGCAGGAACCTTGATAGCCCCAAGTATGGTGAAAAACATATAATACGCCCACAAATAAAAGAAACAGGTACCACATAAAACCTAAGGATGAGATTTTTATGAAAAGAAAGACTAAGCAAATATATAGTAAAAATTGAATATTTTAAACACTCTTCTAACTTGAGTGGACCAATGTTTTTGAATGACTTTTCTAAGAACAGAAACATTATACAAATATTAAAATCTCACTGAATATTTGACAAAGATGGTGAAAAATAAGTAGAGAGAGAAGTTCCTCAAAGAAATTTTTTACTTTAAAAAAAACAAAATTGTGATAGAACTGGTCAGAACTAAAGGGTTTTTTTTGCCCTTAATTAAAAAAAATTTTTTTTTTAGTTGGAGTCTCACTCTTTCACCCAGGTTGGAGTGGAGTCTCACTCTGTCACCCAGGTTGGAATGTTGTGGCACACGCACGGCCACCACAGCCTTGACCTGATGGGCTCAGGTGATCTTTCCACCTCAGTCTTCAAGTAGCTGGAACTACAGGCACGTGCCACCATGTCTGACTAATGTTTTGATTTACTATAGAGATGAGGTATCACCAAGTTACCCAGGCTGGTCTCCAACCCATGGACTTAGGCAATCCTCTCACCCCAGCCTCCCTAAGTGCTGCGATTATAGGCATGAGCCACCGCACCCAGCCGTAATTCAAATTTTTTGTTATGATAAATTTCTTTATTTTTGTTTTTTGCTTTAATATAGCAGTGCTTCCTTTGCTCTGGTTTTCAGCACAGTGAATAAAAAGTACTCATGACCACTGGTAAGTTGAGAAGTACGGCTTGAAACTCTGAAAGGGCAGTGAGCAAATATGTTCGATAATAAGGTCACTTTTGTTTTTTTTGTTTTTTTTGAGTTGGAGTCTCACTCTGTCACCCAGACCGGAGTGCAGTGACTGCTCCCGGCCACCGCAGCCTCGACCTGCTGGGCTCCAGCGATCCATCCACCTCAGCCTTCCAAGTAGCCGGAATTACAGGCATGTGCTACCACGCCCGGCTGATTTTTTGATTTATTGTAGAGATGAGGTCTCGCTGCCCAGGCGGGTCTCGAACCCACGGGCTCAGGCAAATCCACTCACCTCAGCCTCCCAAAGGCGTGGGATTACAGGCTGAGCCACCGAGCCCGGTCAATCAGGTCAGTTTTAATAGATGAATTTAAAAATGAGAAATAGAAAGTTTCAGACCTTTTTTCTCTAACCTTATTTGAATCATCAGTATGATATTTTGTTTTATCTCTTCAGAATCATTTTAAAGTTTGTTATTTGTAAAATGAATACACATTTTTCTTAAGTATATACAGGGAATAATAAATAATACCTCATTATTATAAAAGAGAACATATATCTATAAGAAAAATCTATAAATCTATTTTAAAAAACACTAAACTTTAAACTTAAAGATAAAAGATTCATAATACTTTAGAGATGTACACACATATATGAATAAGAAAATTAAAAATGGTTAATAAACAGACAGTTAAATGAACCATGGTACATATCATATAATATGCTGTGCACCAGTTAAACACAAAAAAGGAAGCCAGGTGCCATGGCACACCTCTGGAGTTTCAGCTTTTCAGGAGGCTGAGGCAAGAAGATTCCTTGAACCCAGTAGTTCAAGTATAGTCTGGACAACATAGTGAGACCCCAAATCAAGAAAAAAAAAATGTTAAAAACCACAAATTAACCTCCAAATTACATAGGATATGAGTTATTTAGAAAGTATCTATTTCCACACATACATTTAAGTATAGTCAAAAAGTCTACAAAGGTATAACCTGTACCTTTGTAGGGATGGAAAGAGAATGAGGGAGAAGAGAATCAAAGAGGATTTTATCCGTACAGTCCTTAAATCTTTTATGAGATGTACTTATCTATCATTTTCATAACTAAAAAGAAGTTAAAATACAGTACTGGGCACATTAAAAAATGACCTAAAAAACAGACATTGACTCAATGTCACCTAATATTCAAAAAAATATAAATTGAACCAATGCATAGTTGTTGTTTTTTTTTATTGTTGTTGTTAAGTCAAAACTTTAAAAATATTTGGCTGGGCACAGTGGCTCACATCTGAAATCCCAGCTACTCAGGAGGACAAGGCAACAAGAGGCTAGCTTGAGCTTAGAAGTTGGAGGTCACAGTGAGCGCCACTGCACTCCAGCCTGGACAACAGAGTGAAACCCTGCCTCTGAAAAGAAAAAAAAAGGATAGGAAAGAAATTTCAATACTAATAATGATAAAATGGGATGAATGCTTCCTTACATAGAGAATGTATCAAAATCCTTATGTATCAACTAAAGACTTAAAAATGCTCATATTGTTTGACACAATTCCAATTTGAATCCATCTTAAGGAAATAATTAGAAATGCGGATACAATTGTCTCCATCAATACTTTTCACTGTTGCACAATTAATTGCAAAATTACCTCATTCTACAACAGGGAAATTACAAAATTGTGAGATTCACATAATAGAATAGTATGCAGCCATTAAAAATTATATTCATGCAGAAATATTTAAGATATTAAATGAAGAAAGCAGGATACAAAAATGTCTTAAAACTATAGAATATGTACATATAGAAAAAGAATAGGCAAAATACATCCAATAGTTAACAAAATGACAGTCGTATTTTCACACCTTTCTTGTTTAGTTTTGTATCCAAGCAACCAGAACAGTTTCCAACTCATTGTAAGCATGCAGACATTGCCAAATGAATCATTTTCTCCTTTAAAAACAACAAATACCATCTTTAAAACTGCCTAGACTTTTTCATTTGGGCCCTGGTTATTCACAAGAAAAAGTCAAAAGTGTACTAGAAGGGTACCCATTTGGAGCACCATACCAGTGGGCAATGCTGCTTGTCAGGAAGCAGAGAATGTCCCATCTTTTGGTTTTTTTTAAAAAAATCACTTGGTAGGAATTATATTCACAGTCTTTTCCATCCCTTCATCATTGTGAGGATAGACATAACCAAGTTGACTTGTTAGGAATTTATATGAGCGTCCTTATAATCTCTAATCTTTACTCACATGTTCCGCAAAAACATTTGGAACCCTACATTCTATGGTTAACTACATGTGTGAGCTCAGAGGTCTTGTTCCCTCTCTAGGCCTTGATTTCTGCATTTGCAAAAAGAGATGGTTAGACAATTTAATTTCAAAGATTCATTCCAGCTGTAAAATTAAATAAGTTTACAATCTAAGTATTCTCATCAGACAGAAAACAGAACGTTTACTAATCACCCTGTTTCATTTATCTTTATCTTGTAGATGCACATTTGTGACTGGAACCAAATCAGTGTAGAATTTATTAAAGGCATGAAGAGGCATCTTAATTTAGTTTAGTTAGAGACATCTTAAGTTTCTTATCTAGAATTACCTTGTGGATAATGTATGTGTTCAACCTTGTTTTGCTGAGATCTCTGGGGGGGGAATGTTGTAATTAAAACTTTATTTTTCAAGAGCATTTTGTTTTTAATTTCCCAGATGAGTCTCATTTGAGGAAAACAGAACAATTTCTTTGCTCCTCTTGAACTCATAAAGCTTAACTTTTCATTCCCTGGTAAAAACCTGTTCTGGGTCTACTTCCTTTTCCCAGGTGTCTAAGGGGAATGTGGCTGAGTTTTAGGCAGGACGATGGGGGCTGCAGAGCAGGAAGAAGGGAGTCTGCAGCTGAGTGCCTCAGAGGTGGTTGGGCCTCACACCAACTTCCCAGAGGTCTGGTTTTGTCTGAGTCGCATTGTTAACACCATTGTTCATGTCAATGAAAGACCGGGTCCTCAGAGTCATCATTATGCTACACTTCTATGGATTTTTCACACTTACCATGGACTGGTCACATCTTTACAAGATCAGCATTCTCAGACTAGAGCTTTTCTTACAATCAGAAGCCTAAACAATTTTTACTGAAAATATCTATTTTCTACATTATCTTTCTACATTGCTGGTCTCCCAAGTTTGCAGTCCTAAAATAGAGTTTTTTTTAAAAATCAAGAGTCTTAATTCAGAGTTCTCTCCCCTGACTAAAAAAGAGTCACTTCTGTGTCACAGCACCAAAAGAAGCATGGCAGCCAGATGGGGTGGTCATGCAGATGTCAGCTCCCTGCCTGATCCTGCCCTCCCTGGCTTTTCAGCAGGCCCAAGCACACAGATAACTGTCTCCAGACCCAACAGGGATGAGCAGGGAATCATCTCTGGCTCACAAGCCCACTCTGCCTTCCTAAGCTCCTCCCTCCAGCATGGGAGAGCAGTTGGCCAGCTGCCAGGGTCCCTTCATGTGTAGAGTGTGCTAACAGGCTGCCTCTCCCTTTTCTTTCCAAGAGGAAATGGGTTGTACACTCATTGTTTTTATTTTTTTTTAAAGTTTGGAGGAAGGCTTTATACAATAATATATATTCACTAAAGGAAAATTAGAACAGGGAGGACACGGCATTAACCTGTGTCTATACTTCTTGCCAATCTTGTCACTTGAGATTTCTTTTTTAAACAAAACAGAAACCTAGACCATACCAGTCTTCATAAGATGTCGATCACAACCTAAGCAGACACCTTTTATTACTATGCAAACTGAAGCCCCACTTTCCAGTGTTCCAGAATAGTATGTCCCACATAGGTGAAAAAGACCCCATATTTCCCTGGGTGCTTCACCCATGGGGTACACTCTAAGTGCTCAGCTCTAAATTCCAGCTAAAAAGGATCTTCTGACAAAAGCCCACACTATCCTCACATACAAGAGTACCCATCTTTGCCTTATATGAAAGAAAAAATGCCACCGCTAACTACATTTAGCAAACTCAGGGTTACCTCAAATTCAAAAGATGTCTTTAAGACTTCTAGAGCCTTAATAAACTAAGTATGGAATGTGACTGGTGTGGGAATGCAGCTGAGCATGCTAACCTATCTGCTTTAACAAACCTACTTGTTCCTTTGTTTTTCTCCATGGAGCTATGTCATAAAAATAAGGACCCACAGAGTATATTCTAGAAATGCTGCCACAAATACTGCCTTAAAACAAGACCAAATTTTTTTGTCTTTTTTTTTTTTTTTTTTGAGTTGGAGTTTCACTCTGTCGCCTAGGCTGGAGGGCAGTGGCTCACTCATGGCCACTGCAGCCTCAACCTGCTGGGCTCAGGTGGACTTCCACCTCAGTCTACCAAGAGCTGGAACCACAGGCATGTACCACCATGCCTGGCTGATTTTTTTATTTATTGTAGAGACGAGGTCTTGCCATGTTGCTCAGGCTAGTCTCGAATCCCTGAGCTCAGCTAATCCTCTGACTCCTACCTCCCAAAGTGCTGAGATTACAGGTGTGAGCCACCATGCCCAGTTATGACCGAAATTCTTAATGAGCTCATGCACTGATACAGTTCTGTAGTTTCTTGGACTAGGCCTTAGGCTGGAAACTTCTTAAAGTCAGCTCTAACAACTGAAATATTCTCATATCTCCAGTTCAGTCCTCTTTGGGCAAGGGAACCAAGCATAGGTTTAACAGCTGTTTCCCATCCACACACAGAGACACGCATGCACGACGTTTCAGCAGGGCATTTCCTAGGCAGAGTTTCAAACTAGACAAATGTAGGTAATATTACTGTATTAGACTTAGTTTTTATACAGTCCTCCTCACTAGATTGATATCCCTTTCTTCTTCCCATCCTTTAATTCAGGGGTCCCCAACCCTAGGCCATGGACCGGTTACCGACCCTTGACCTGTTAGCAACTTGGTCACACAGCAAGAGATGAGCAGCAGGTGAGCAAGCAAAGCTTCTGCTGTATTTACAACCTCTCCCCATCACTTGGATTACCACCTGAGCTCCATGTTCTGTCATATTAGCTGCGGCATTAGATTCTCATAGGTGTGCCAACCCTATTGTGAACTCTTCATGCAAGGGATCGCAGTTGTGCGCTTCTTATAAGAATCTAATGTCTGATGATCTGAGGTGGAGCTGAGGCAGTGACACTAGCACCGTCTCTCATCACCCCCTGGTGGGACTGTCTAGTTGCAAGAAAACAAGCTCAGGGCTCCCACTGATTCTGCATTATAGTGAGTTGTATAATTATTTCACATTTCAATGCAATAATAATAGAAATAAAGTGCACAATAAATGGAATGCACTTAAATTATTCCCAAATCACCCCTACCCTGTTCCTGGAAAAATTGTCTTCCACGAAACCAGTCCCTGACGCCAAAAATGTTGGGGATCGCTGCCTCAATTGACCCAAGTCCTTCCTCCCCCATCCTTGTAATCAAAACACTCATTCCTCTGTATTAATGATCAATTAATTCTGAATAAAGCCTGATGAACAAATTGCTCCTAAGGACTATGAGAAATATTTAGATTTAAAGTGATCAAATATTTAATCATTTGGTTTTGAAGAATTAGAACTATCCAGAATATTTGGAGTAAGAAAAGTTAACAATGCTCTTTTTAATACATTAGATCATGGCTGGGTGTGGTGGCTCATGCCTGTAATCCCAGCACTTAGGGAGATTGAGGCAAGAGAAGTACTTGAGCCCAGAAGTTCAACACAAGCCTTGGCAACATAGCAAGACCACATCTCCATAAAGGAAAAAAAAGTAGTCAGGCATAGTGGCATGTGCCTGTAGCCCCAGTTACTTGGGAGGCTGAGGTGGAAGGATCACCTGAGCTTACCTAGGCTGTGGTGAGACATGAGTGTGCCACTGAACTCCAGCCTGGTGAAAGAATGAAATCTTCACTCAAAAAAAAAAAATTAGATCATGTTTTTATTTACTGTATAAACTGTTTAATCACAAAAATAATGCGCATGCTCACAGAAAATATTTTAAGTACAGCATTAAAGCTTTAAGAAGGAAATACTTCCTGGACTCCCACTACTCAAAGATAATCCAAGTGAGCATTTTCATTAATGTCTTCCCAGTTCTGTCTCCCATTCCATGTTTATACAGTTTCTTTATTGAAATATTAATCATATATGTTTCATTATAGCCTTTTTTTATACATTTTGTCGCATATCAATACTTTTTTTCAACATCATTGTCATGCACTGTTATACAATATTGTATAGGTGAATTTCATCATATTTATCCAACCTCCTTTTGGAAGGTATCTGGGTCGCCTCCATTACTCAGTTTCAAATAATGCTCATTAAACATTTCAGAGTGAAATATCATCATACATCTATAATCATTTCATTAGAAATTACCCCTGGAGGGCAACCCCCTCAGGTCCCCTCCCACTGTGGGTGCTTTTCTGTCCTCTCAATAAATCCTGCTTTCTCACTTAAAAAAAGAAAAGAAATTATTCCTAGAAGTAGGCTCACCTCACAGAGACAAGGAGTTAATACATTAGTTCTCATCTGGTCACAGGAGATCTTCTAGAAAAAACAGCCCACTGAGTCATTTTAGTATTTATATTTCTCTCAGCTTCCATTGGCTGAATTTTCCCAGTCTGTTTCTGTTACCTTTATTGTTAGTTGAATTATTAATTATTACCTGGTTTTCAAGACATTCAAATCCTATAGTCTACCCTTAGTTCAACAAGATGTCAGGCTTAATAGAATATCTTAATCCTTTAAAATAAGAAAGGAAGTCATCTTGCCTGTTCATACTTTCTAATGCCTAAGTTTTCATCCATCTGTCATATCTCTAATGTCTCTAACTGAATGACTGATACGTATCAACAACATCCCAGGACTTTCTGCTAGCCCTGTTTGATCTTTAGTTCAAACCTTTTTTCTCCATAGGTAAAGTAACCTTTTCTCTGGAAGGTTTGAGAGTCTGGCACATGTGCCCTCAAATCTCAAACCCCCCTACTGCTAAGACTATTCACCTGGGATGGTGTCAGCTGGCAAACATTGGCAGTATCGGCCCCATCCTCTTTCATGGTGCTAACATGTAATTTACTTAGTTAGTAGCATCATGTTTATTTTTGTGAAAGCGAGGTGTCAGTGGAAATACATGCTGGGTATTTTTTGAAATATGAGTGTTGCCCGAATGGCACGGTAGATGCTCGGGATACCTCCCTAGATCACGACTCTTATCTACGCTGTACCATCAGGAACGGTAAATCGGCAAAGCAGAATCCAGGAAGAGTGACACCGCCACTGTTAGAGCACCAAAGTCATCCAGGAAGATGGCTCCAACTATCTATTTTCCTTGCAAATAATTAAGTTTATACTTCATCTATTAACCACATAAATTCCGACAGACATTAAATGTTCACTCAAGTTCTTGAGAAGACACTAGACTAGATGCAGACTAACCCAAAGAGCTCCAGGGTTTCTCATCAGGAGTGTCATTAGCATTCTGGATAGGTCAGTCCTTCATTGTATGGGATTGTCCCAAGTACTGAGGGGCACTTGATACCATACACCCTCGGGACAATCAATGCCAGTACATATACCCCCCCCATCATCATGACCACCGCAAATGTTCCCACACATATCCAAGCACCAGAGGAGAGGAGTGACATGACCTGCCAGCAACAACCTCTGTGGCTACTTAGTGGGATTGAATTCACATTCAGGAAATGACAGAAAACAGTATTAATATGGAGACAGATTTGTGAGGTAAAAGCTGTAAGTGCCACCAGGGAGTCACAGGATCCAAGTTTTGATAAGCACGGGAGACAGAGACGTGTGACCTCCCTCAGGATCCGCCTAGGGTCAAAGTCCGCCCTGAAATGCTTTCTCAGCAACACCCTGGATTTCCCCTGCTTTAAGCCGATTACAACTTCTAAAACACTGGTGCTGTTCCTGCCCTCCTGTTCAGGGCAAGTGTTCTCCTTGCCACCTGGGCACCCAGGGAGGGCAGGAGAACAGCAAGACCCCCTGCTAAGCTACCTCAGAGGACTAAACCACAAGCCCTGCCTGCTCACCACTGAACTAGGGAGCTTGGACCCCTGCACAGTTCCTTCCTGCCTGTGTCAGCTGCAGTCAAAAGGCCCTTGTGCCCGGAAGGCCAGTGTGTAGAGGCCCTTTGGGAACAATGCCTCTTGTTGATCTTCTGTACACCAGTTGAATAAGGTCACTGACTGTTTTCAACCTTAGCCACAATCAATATCATCACCTTTTATTATATGGCATTGGCAGTGGTATGTTTTCTGATGACATCTTTATGCTCAGGTAAGCATGAAAAGGTCAGTGAATGAGCTATCTTTTATAGGTCATGTTTAAAATTTATTAATGACACACTATAGACTAAGTATTTACGGGTCCTGGTTTTCTTTTTTTTCCCCCAGGGATTATAAATCTATAGTTTTATTAAGACATATACTGACAGTATGATATGAAGTTTACATTTAAACAAAGTTTTCACAGAAACCTAACACATGCCTAAATAAATGACTTTAAAATGTAGCTCTAGATGCAGGTCTAGACAATACCAAGAACTGATAGATGTCAGGACTCAAGACAGAGAGCATTTTGGGTATCATTTAACTCTTAGGATTTCTTTTAAAATGGTTTTGTTTGTGTGTGTGTGTGTATATGTGTTTTAAAGTGAACCACTGCCCCAGTATGAAAATTTAATCTTCTCCTGAGACCAAGGCTTTTGAAATAATTCAACCCTTGAATTAATTCAATGAAACTTGTGCTGTCGGTGACTGAACCCTGCCACCAATGGTTTCAGAGTTCAAAGTTCAAAAAAGAGAGGCTCCAAGAGTTCTTCATCCCAAGAGCATGGGCCCTTGTCCTTCCTCACTCTCCTATGCCACCCTCCTCCCCTTCCCCAACACCTAAGCCAGTGGCTTGAATGGACAAGCTGATATTTATAACTTTAGAACTGGAAAAGAAAGGGTCTTCTTGCCTAATTTCAGGAATTAGCACCTCTACGACAGAATGATCTGCCTGTGTATATGCTCCAAGAAAAGACTTTTCCTCCTCAGTCAGTTTCCATTTCCAAAATGGCAGCTTTGGTAACTCATGACTAGCTTAGTCCTTTGTGGAGAACAGCATTAAGTTCAGGCAGGGAATAACTTGGCTTAAAGTTTCAGGCATTCACAGCTTTTAAACAGTCTCTCACAGTCCTCATTTATGATGCCAATGACAGTTTTTGCAAAAGTAAAATATCCTGGACACAGAAACAAATCATTAGTTGTTTTCTCTTTCCATTGTTTCACCATTTCCCCAGTCAGGTTCCAAATTTTAACCAAAATGATCCTACCCATCTCCCTTCTTCCCCATCCCAACCCTCCCACCCCCAAATAATACACCAGTAATAGCCAAAAACTACACACA
>NW_007257977.1:218088-270081 GCF_000164805.1 Carlito syrichta | reverse complement strand
TTTTGTCATCATCCTCTGAGGGGTAGGAATGCCACGTCAGCCTTTCCTCGTAGAAGGATAAGACAACCTGTGGGCACTTGACATTGGTTTCCTTGGCAGGGACCAGGTCAGCCTCATCAGAGTTTTTCCATTTCATCAGCAACATGAGCTCTCCACTGGAGTCTGTGGCTCCAATAATCCGCTCTGGCTCCAAACCCCGAGCAAAGCCCTGTGGCTTTTCTGACTCTTCTTTCTTCTTTGGTTTGCTCTCCTCTCCCTTGTCTTCAGAATCAGAATCAGCTTTGCGCTTGCCTCCCTCAGATTTGTCTGTCTCATGTGCTGTTTTCTGTGACTGTAGAAACTCAGCAATGAGGTCAGGGCAATCCAGGTTCTCTTCAGGTTCCCATGTGTTATCCTCATCGGAGAAACCCTCCACTTGAGGAGGTACTCCACTTTGCCCTTCACCACTCGACGGTCAAGAACTTTTTCCACCACATATTCTTCTTCCTCCTCTTCTAGCACCTCCTCCACTTTCTTCCTGTTTTTGCTTTTTCCCCATAGTGCCCGCCAGCTTTCTGGTGTAAAGGGTGACGCTGCTGCCAGGCCCAGCCCCGGCTTCCAGCCTCCCCGAAGTTACCTCTTCGCAGTCCTGCGGGTAGAACCCCCGGGGCAGCGCCGGCCGGACCCCGGGTCGGCGGATTCCAAGCCGAACCTCGGAGCTCGCTGTCGTCCGCTCTCCGCGCGCATATCCAGGCATCAAGCCGGTCTCCCTCCCTGTCTCCGGAACCGTTTCCTCTTCAGATCCACCCGCAGCCGCCCGCCCGGAGCAACTCTGCCTCGGTCTCGGGTCCTGGTTTTCAAACTTCTGGAACTTATTTAAAGTACAAAGTACTCATTTTAAAATACAGATTCCAAGCCTCAGAAAGTCTCATTCTGTAAGTTGTAGGGGCATGAGCCTGCAACTGAACCACCCCCACACATCTCTGATACAGGTGATCCACGGGTACACTTTGTGAAACACTGCCACAGAACGACAGTAAACTAAAGAAAAAAATAAATAAAAATCTTCTTCTTGACATTTTATATTCTCTCTCCTTGAAGTGAATTTTTCACTAGCAAAATAAATGTCAAATAAAAGTCAAATGGAAATATAAATCACTTATTTCTGAAAGAAAACGAGTCCCTGCTGTAAGGCTCACATACAGATATGGTAAGTCTATGCAATTAAAATTTGTATTACGTATATATAAAATTTAACTTTTATTCTCTATATAAGAGTGGCTAATCATAGGATGATTGTTTATGTTAAAACATACTGTCATTATACAACCCTATATTTGAATATACTTTATTAATTTTTCAATATTTCTTACTTTATCTTCATGAAAAGATATGTTACCATCTGATGATGTGCATCAGACTGGCATGATATTAAGGAATAAAGAGTTTATGCAACACTGATTAAGGCATAAAAAAAGTTTGTGCAACATATCTAAAAGTCAGTACAAGGACCTGAACATCCAGAAGGCTATGGCCTTTTCTGCAAGATTAGCAAAGTCAAGTACATTTCATGCCACATGCCAATTGAGATAGACCAGTAGACCAAAAACAGCTGCCTGGAGTACAACACTCAGTCAGCCAGCTCTGGGGAAGGGTGTGGTGGCAGACCAGCAATAGACTGGCTCATCTGCCAGGTGAGCATAGTGGTGGCATGTGTGTCATACATATGCTAGATATGCCAGCTCACAGAGTATTTAGCAGCACTTAAAATGTTCATAAGTACCACTACTTTCATCCCTTCACTCAGTAAATATGAATAAGTGTCTACATATGCCAGACACTAGAGATAAATCCAAAAAGTGTTACCACAGGGTGGATGTGATGCATTAGAGTGGTTTCTAACCTAAAGCTTTCCCTGACAAAATGGGATTTAAGAGGGAACTGAAGAAAGAATAAAAATTAACAGAATTTGAAAAAGGAGAGAGGAAAGAAGAAGTGAATGCTATTTCAGAGGAACCAAAACTAAGCCATCATGGTTGAATCAAGGGCGGGTATCGGGGAGGGCTGGGCATTTGTGGGCAACCGCCAGGTCATGTGAGACATTGAGGTTATGCAAGACTTTGAGGTTATACAATTATGATTTCAAATTAGGATCATAGGAAGTCATGGAAAAGGTGGGTGCTGTCGGTTTATTTGTGGTTTTTTGGTGGTGGTTGTAGTGGTGGTAGGTTTTTTTTGGATTTTGATGGGGGTGTGAATTTCCAGTTTTACATTTCATAAAGAGAAAAAACGGTCACAGTGATTATAAAGAGTGACTGAAGTGACCAGGCCAGGAGAGTGGTGAGAAGTGGGTGGATTTGAAATGCCTTTTGGAGGCAGAATCAATAGAGAATTGGCCTGGGAAAGAACATAAAGATGGCAGAATGCAAGGGACCAAGATGCAGCTCTGATTTAAGTGCTTCAGACACATTCAGTTGAAAACTCTATAAGACGACAGGACCAACCAAAACTGGAGAGCTTAGGAAAGGACTGATTTGAAAATGTGAAGGTGTGGGGCACAGAAAAGGATAAGATTAGAAACACTAACTCTTTATCTTCTGTTCTCTATATCTATGAAGACAGTCCCATAGAGTATTATTATGTAAGTTTCTGATTTTCTAAATTACAGCATTTACACAAATTTTTTTTTCCTCTAAGAGCAACTTAATTTAGGTAACCATAAAACTCAAATATTCAAAATATTTCTTAAAGAGTATTGCACGCTCCTGTCTTGTGAAATATGACACACCAACTTCATTTCATCTTCCACTGAAGATTTAATCATACATACCTCAATGTCCTCATAACATCATCAATTTTACCACCTGGAACTCCACCCTGGAGGTCCACTGTCTATGTGAATGGTAAGTGCCCAACTCAGCTTGCTGGATATTCACCATTCATCTTACCCTACTCAAAGTGCACAAAGAATTGCTGTGAATTGCCCCACTTGGAGACAAGACCAAGAACGGGGCCAAGATCCTCAAAAATGGAATAAAGACACTGGTTTCTGGCTAAACCACCCACTGTGGGAGATGATTTGGGAAAGAAAAGGGCATGCTTTAAATTTAATCAAGAGAACCAGGGTAAAACCTCAGGAAGCCACAACTGAAAATAAACTGTAGGGTTAATCCACTTAAGAAAAAAAATTGTTTTTCTATTCCTGAAGCTGAAGTTTCTTTTTTGATAAAATATGCATCTCCCAGGAAGACTGCACTAAAACTCCTGGCAGTTATTTTCACTTGGAGGAGGCCTTCTGATTCCTTCCTGCCAACAGGTTTCAATAGGAAAAGAACAAGACGCTAGCATTAAAAGGCAGAAGAGGCTGCGTGTCCCACGTCTTTGCCTAAAATCACCCTGGCAAAATCACCAAGTTCACCACCTCCAACATCAGATTCTCAAGAAACAACTTTGTAATCCCAGCAACCAAATTAGACTTTCTTGTAGGGGAAAAAACCTAAAAGTAGCCATACTCTGTGACTTCAAAGACTTGCATGGCATAAACGACAGGTTTGCAAACAAAATTCTCCAGTTTCTTTGTCTCTAAAAATGGCCAGAAGTACATGTATTATTTTCCTTAAAATTATTGTTAAAAATTCAAAAAACATCGACATACATGTGTATTTACAAATCACTGTTTTGACATGCTGACACTCATTTTATTCTCAGACATCTGTTTAAGAACAGATTATGAGATACCTGAAAAACTGAGATAAAGAAGAAAAACTAGAATTTCTATGACACCACCAATCTGGGTTTACAGCAGAAAATATGCACACTTGTCCTTAAAAAAATGAAGCAGATAAGAGAGTGACAATTGGTGAATACAAATCAAAGTAAAATGGTTAAAAACAAAAAGCAAACTGCCATAAATAAAGGTTTGTGGGGAAATGGCAAAGACACATGAGGAAGAACACACTGTTTATTACCTATAAAACATTATATATATCACAATGATATATACTATTATTGAGAAAGTTACAATTTTTGTCTAATTGGTTTTTGTTTCTCGCCAACCATTTGTGCAGGTTTTTTGGTTTTTGTAATGTAAAGCCAGGTACGGGGGGGAAAAAAAGGAAAGTTTTCTCTCATCTCCAAGTTTTTACCATGCAACTCACTTGCTTCTCAGACCATCAGCGTGCCAGTATCGTTCGGACTTGGACCTGCTTCCCCACACACAGTGTGTACGTGTTCTCTCTCAGGCCAATTTTAACAAGTGACATTAGGCACCCACATCTGATCTTCCACATTCCAGACAGCACAGGAATAAAGTTAGCACCCAAACTATCTTGGAGACCAAATGCTGACTTTTTTGCAGAGCAGAGAGCATGTCCAGACAAGCTGATATTTTCCATTACAATACGCTCAGTTGGAAAAAGTGAGTCTATAGCAAGGCTGGCAACTTGACTTACAACTGACTCTAAAGAATGCGGCTGCTTTTCACATCACTTGGAATTGTGAAGAAGGAAGAGGACAGCAGGGACCAGGGGCAGTGTACTTCAACACAGTCACATGAGAAGCCTGAAGGCTGGCCCTCGATCATGTTGTTTCAAATAGCCACAGTGAGAAGATACACACGCTATTTAGCTAACATATACATATATCTAGTTGTAAAAATTATTAGCTATTAGAACAAGAATCTGAAGTTTAAAAAAAAAGTCTTCAAGAGAGACAAAATAATCACACTGATTCTAGGGAAAAGGAGTTTCTGTAGGAATTGAAGACTGCAGGCCAAGTGAATCCTGAAACCAAGTGTAGCTAATGTTCCACTTATAGAGGAGGCAGGATGGATAATGGGGTTTTGAGGTCAAAATCGCCAGATTAGGAGCAGTTCCTTCTGCAGGAAGGAGATATGAACTAGCGATTCCCAAAAGCCAAACTCAAAATAATCTGCATGTTAAAATAAAAAAATAAAAATAACCTGCTTAGTTTGGTCCACTGACCACACTTGTGAATAAATTTACAGTTAAGTTTTTAAACCAAAACTTTTTTTTTTACCTGACTTGATTCCAAATGTCTTTCACATTTAAAAGTTTTTTAATGAAAATTTAAAAATTCAAACCCACATTCAGTCAAGGGACTGAAAATTGGCCACTACAGGAGCCGAATGAAGAATGTAGTTGCATTCCTTAGAGAGGTGTCCCCCAAACGTCCTGCATGACCAAAATCAGAACTTATTTTCCAAGAGAGAGCATATGAGGAGAAAAACTCCCTTGGATGTGTAGGTTCTGATACATTTGAGGGGTGGGGGGTTGGGAGGGTAGTAGCCACAAGGTCTTGCTATGTTTTCCTCGTCTTGAAATCCAAGTTTCAGGCAATCCTCTGGCCTCAGTCTCCCAAAGTACTAGTGTGAATCATCATGTATTTCTTAAATGTCAGTTATACTCACACATGCTGACATAGCTTGTGGGAATGTAATAAAAATAATAGCAGGTAACAGTTATTGAATACCAGGAACTGTCTGATGTGCTTTGTGAATTAACCCATTTAATCCTCCCAGCAGCTCTGAGGTAGTTATTTTATTGTCTCCATTTCACAGATGAGGAAACTGAAGCCCAGAAAGGTAAAACAAGGTGCCCAAGTCACACAGGGAGGCAAAGAGGGTATGAACCAGGGCCTGCTTTTGCAGATGCCATTGCAAACACAGGAAGCCATAGCTCTAAACAGGTAATTCTACACGTATATACTATTTAATGCTATACTAACCAGGTCATTATCTCGCTTCAGTGAAGGCAAACAGGTTTAATAGCCTTCACTTCATCTGCATGTACTTCTATCTCTAAGACATATTTTTTTATTTTTATCTTTTTATTTTTTGAGTTGTAGTCTCACTCTTGTTGCCCAGGCTGGAGTGCAGTGGCATGCTAAAGGCCACCACAGCCTCAACCTGCTGGGCTTAGGTATTCCTTCCACCTCAGCCTTCCAAGTAGCTGGAACTACAGATGCACGCTACCATGCCCAGCTAGTTTTTTTGTGATTTATTGTAGAGACAAGGTCTCACCAAGTTGCCCAGGCTGGTTTCGAACCCCGGGTTCATGCCATCCTCTAGCCTCGGCCTCCTAAAGTGCTGGGATTACAGGCTGGGCCACCACATCCAGCCTCTAATACAGATTTATAGCGACAACAAAGAGTTTACTTTTTGCTCACAAGCCGTGTCCTTAATAGGAATTTTAAACCAAAGGCTTTTATTGAAAAGTGAAGACAGACAATGTATCAGGTCTGCCTGTCTGCAAATTCCAAGGGAAGGAAAACTGAAATAAATCCTTTGTGCACCACTAAACTATAATGCAGTCTTGCAGTTTTAGAGGGTGAACAGGGAAAAACAAAGTACAGAATGAGCAGGAGCCAGGCTGACCAGTCCTACGATTCAGTCCCACCATGCCACAAATCCCCGGGGCACACTACATCATCCCTTTCCATTTGTCCCAAGAAGTATGGGACGTGTATTTCCGTTTCTGTGTTCATTCTGTTGAAACTAACTTTATTTGTAGCTGGTAAATAATTTGGTTAAATTATATATAGCTTCTGTTTGAAGGAGAAGAACAAGAAAAGCAAAACAAACCTAGTACTGGTGTCCGCTGTTGCTCTAAGGTAGCATGTGTACAACATCAATAAAAGCAAGAAAAGAGAATGCACTAGCTTTGAGGACGACAAGGCAGCTATTTTACCGAAGCACATTACTAACCTACCTCAACAGGGGAAGCTTTGGAATATGAGAGGGAATGGCAGGGCCCCTCTGCCCCGACATCCTTAAAAGTCCTGTTGTTACAGGAGCACAGAATTAGTGACCACCCTCGACAGAGCTCCAAGTATATCTTCTTCCTCTAGGTTGCTATGGGCAGTATGTTCAAAAAGAAGCATTGGTGTATGGTCCCCTGCATGGTGATTCTGTTGGACAATGTGGGAGGAGCCTTACGATCTTTCTCTTGGTTCTGCTTCAGAAAGTTTTCTTGTTAAATAAAGAGCATCCTGTAGCAACAAACACAAGGCCCAGTCACGGCAACAAAACCATAGAGATGGAATTTTGAAAAGCAGACTGTAACAAGAGACACTGCTTAGAACACAAGGCGCTTGCTCCCTTAAACCTACAAATTTTTATCCTCATTTTGCCAACTTAAACAATGTGGAATTTCTCTGATGAAATGTTTCTACCCCTGAATAGAGATAGACATTCAGAAATGAGCCTAACAGAGATTCCTGGTTTATAAAACATGCCAGTGGACACAAGTGAAAATATTCATTTTACTAAATTAACTCACTCTCTTTTAAAGAAGACTGGCATGCACACAAGGCAAAGGAAAGTCATTCTACTGTTAATATTGAACCAAATGTACAAATCACAACATTTGAGCCCAGCTAAACAAAACAATACAACAGGACTCTACTCCAGAATCAGTGGTTTTGTGTCTAATATAGTTTAAGGAATAAAAGGACGATTTTTAAAATTCATATCATAGCACTAATTTGGTGACTATGCTTTCCATTTCATAAAACATGTAGATTAATGGATAGTAGCATGTATCCTCCCAGTTATATGACAAATTTTAAATGCCAGCAGTCAATCAAAAACAAGTAAGCATCCCAAAATTATTCACTCCACCCAGCCAAGGCTCGGTGAGAATCCCTCTCTGTCATCAATTATCTCAGAAGCATCACAGCTATTAAAAGCTACATAAAAGTACTATCTAAAGAAGATAAAACAGAAGGTTCAACAGGAAATAATTTTTAAATTGATTGGAGACACCCTATAAAAATCAAATTAAAAATTCAGACTCCATTAACTTGACTTGTGTGACTTTCCAGGCTGGGCGGAATTCAAGTCCACTGTTCAGTCTTCTACAAGAAAAGGAGACTGCTCACATTAGCAACTACAGGCACAGTAGATATTTCAAGACAATCTCATTTTTGTATTATTATTAAGTTTGTTTCTAAGCAAACAGATTGCTTAAACACTACTTCTGCTCTTTTGTTCCCCATAATTGGGAAATAACCGAATCTCTGCAGAAATCCTCTGTAAGCAAATAATGGTCCCCTGGTCCTTCCTTTTTTCACCATTCCTCCAGGCACCCATTTCTAACAGTTGCCAGTGAAGCAACTGCAAGTTCTAATCCCTCTATCTAATTTGTGTGAGGCTACAAAACTAACCATCCTGAAGCATTTTCTTTTTTAATCAGCCCTACAATACACTCCTCCTGCTAAGCAGAGTCAAAATGCCTTGGCCTGGTTTCCAAGCCTAACACCTCTGACTCTAATCTTATTTTCTACCATTTCCTCTCACCCTTCCCCTCCAGCAAGACTCCTACACTATTTATCCCAGAACCTGATTTACAAGGGAATTTATTTTTAAATTTTAAAGATGTAGGGTACAATTCAGGGTTAGGAATACAAAGGTTCATTATGCAGGTACCCTTGTTGATGAGGTGTGCCCCTTCTTCCCCTGGCAGTTTCCCTCAACTGCCAATCCCAACCCCCTCCCCCTGGAAGTTTTCTACTACTGCCAATCCCTTTCTTACTAGTATTATAATAATTGTTCAAGGTCTGCTTACGAGTGAGAACATATGGTACTCTGTTCTTTGTTTCTGTGATAGATCATTCAGTATGATAGACTCTAAGTCCATCCTCCAAGTTGCTGTGAAGTCCATATCTTTGTTCACCTTTATGGCTGCATAATATTCCATTGTGTATATGTACCGCTTTTTTTTTTTATCCAGTCCTGCTTCGATGGGCAGCATATAGTTGGTTCCATGTTTTTGCTATTGTGAATAGCGCTGCAACAAACAGGCGTGTGCGGGTATATTTTTGGAAGAATGATTTGAGTTCCTCTGGTTATACTCCCAATAGGGGGATTGCTGGGTCATACGGAAGGTCAATTTCTAGTTCTTTCAGAAATTGCCACACTGTCTTCCAAAGAGGCTGCACTAGTTTGCACTCCCACCAGCAGCATAGAAGTGTTCCTTTTTCTCCGCATCCTTACCAGCATCTGTTGTTGTTTGTTTTATTTATGATGGTCATTCTTACTGGGGTTAGTTGGTATCTCAATGTGGTTTTGATTTGCATTTCTCTGATGATGAGTGAGGCTGAGCACTTTGTCATGTATCTGTTGGGTGCCCGGATACTTTTGAGAAGTGTCTATTCATGTCTTTTGCCCACTTTTTAATAGAGCTGTTTGTTTTTTTCCTTTTGGCACATTTGAGTTCCTTGTAGATCCTAGATGTTAGGACTTTGTTATATATACAGTTGGCAAATATTTTTTTCCTATTCTGTGGGCCGTCTCCCTACTCTCTTGATGGTCTCTTTTGCTTTGCAGAAGCTTGTCAGTTTGATGAGGTCCCACTTGTGCATCTTATCTCTTATGGCATGGACACTTGGGGTTTTGATCAGGAATTGGTTGCCAGTTCCAACTTCCATAAGGATGTCTCCTGCATTTTCTAAGATTCTTAGTTTGAGGTTTTACGTTTAGGTCTTACGTTTAGGTCTTTGATCCATTTAGAGTTAATTTTTGCATATGGTGATAGGTAGGGGTCCTGTTTCAATCTTCTGCATGTGATCAGTCAGTTTTCCCAGCACTATTTACTGAATAGGTTCTCCTCTCCACAGTGATTGCTGTTGGAGGCTTTGTCAAAGATGAGTTGGTTAAGAAATTGAGGCTTTGCTTTCAGATTCTCTATCCTGTTCCATTGGTCTGTATGCCTGTTCTTATACAAATACCAGGCTGTTTTGATGACTGTAGCTTTATAGTAAAGTTTGAAATCTGGAAGTGTGATACCTCCTGCTTACAAAAGCACTTTGTAAGTCCATTTTCCCACCTGGAAATACTTATCAGCCTGTGACACCATAAGACTCTACCCAATTCTCCGACCTCTCCTCTTTAATCTCCTTTGACAGCTTTTGCCTCAGCCCAACTCCTTAAACTTCTTAGAAAACTGGCTGATTCTAGGACCAGAGCAGGCGATAAATATATAAGATTAGCCTGAGCATCCTGTATATAAGGAAGAGCTAAAACACACACCGAGAGACAGAACTGAATGGATTCTTCATGGCCAAAGCTGGGACAACTTGACCAAGAAAACAGTGCTGAATTATAACCCAAAGCATAAACTAAATATCCTTACTGATATAAATAAATGAATGGTTGTCTAAATAAATAAATAAGGAAAATATACAGACCCCCTAGGCAGAAGAATTCAATGTAATATATGCAGATATTCCATCTGTAAGAAACCTCCCTACTCCTTATGTGTGGGCTGCACATATTGACTTCTTTCCAAAGAGTAGAATATGGAAAGGGTGAGAAAAGGTAATTTTACAGTGGAGAAACCTGACCAATGCTTTCTCAGTTTGACCAGCTAATCAAGATCAGTATCAAGTGTCCGGTTATGTCAATAACCTAATCTAACCTAATCTAATCACGGAAAAATTTTCAGACAAATCCCAATTGATGGACATTCTACAAAACAGCTGCCTAGTACTCCTCAAGACTGTCAGTCATGAAAAATCAGGAATGTCTGAGAAACAGTCACAGTCCAGGGGTCTAAGGAGACATGGCAACTAGATACAATGCAATATACTGGATAAAATGCTGAAACAGAAAGGAGACATTAGGTAAAAACTAAGAAAATCGGAATGAAGTACGACTTGAATTAATAATAATGCATCAATATTGGATAATTAGTTAGGATTAATATACCATATACTGATATAAAATGGATGTGGAAAACTCCCTGTACTATCTTCACAAATTTCCTATAAATCTAAAATTATTCTAAAATCAAAACCTTATTTTTAAGAACTGTCTTTGGCTCCTCCATCTCCCTTACCCCATACACAGGCTATAATGGATTCCATGTCAAAAATGTCTCTCTCCACAGTTTCCTTGCCTCCATGCCTTCTGCCACTGCCTTCGTCTTTGTACTCTCCAATCCAGTCTCCACAGATGCCAGGGTAAGCTTTCTGACACACACACCTGAGGACAACACCTCCCTGATCAAAACTCTTCAATGGCCTCCCACTACTTAAATCAGAGATGGCAAACTTTTTTTTTTAATTTTTATTTTAAAGATGTGGGGTACAATTCAGGGTTAGGTATACAAATGGTCATTGTACAGGTAAAGTTTGGATCTCATTTTGGTCCCCACTTCACCTGGTTTGAGATCAGGTACCCTTAATGATAAAGTGTGCGCCCCCCCCAGCAGTTCTTTATTGTAGTTTTATGATAATTGTTCAGGGTCTGCTTATGAGTGAAAACATGTGGTACTCAGTACTTTGTTTCTGTGATAGATCACTCAGTATTATAGACTCTAAGTTCATCCAAGTTGCTGGGAGGTCCATAATTGTGTCCTTCTTTATGGTTGAGTAATATTCTATCATGTATATGTTACCACATTTTTTTAATCCAGTCCTCGTTCGATGAGCAGCACAGTTGGTTCCGTGTTTTTGCTATTGTGAATAACGCTGAAATAAAAGTATATGTGCAGGTATCTTTTTCATAGAATGATTTGAGTTCCTCTGGGTATATTCCCAGAACATGTGTATAAAAGTCTAGATAGTAAATATTTTAAGCTCTCCAAGCCTTTCCTTCTCTGTCATTATAGCACTAAAACAGCCATGTACAATATGCAAACAAACATTATTGGCTATGTTCCAATAAAACTTTGTTTATAAAACAGGCAGAGGGCCGGATTTGGCCCACAGGCCAAAATGTGCCAATCCCTGGCCTAGAGAATAAAATCCAAACTCCTGAGACCAGCATTCAAAGCATGATCCACATCACCCCTGAACCATTTAATTTTGTATATTTGTCTTTGTTTGCCCAATCAACTCTAGGTATGTTTAAGACATTAAGTAACACAAAGTCAGTTAAAACACACTCCATGCCTTCAAAAGACTAACAGTTAACAAGTAACTCAACTAGTGCATCCTAAAGCACCTTACAAGAGTTAAATACACAGTCTCTGTAAAAAGAAGTGTTTGGTAATTGACTAAGTCTGAGGAGTCCTGGGCTTCACAAGGTTAAGCAGCTTTCTTTGCCACAGGAATTCTCAAAGTCTTCACTGTGCACTGTGGATCTTCTTAAAAAGGGATATATTAATACACAATAACTCTCAAATCTGTTTAACTACAGGATTTTTTCACATTTTTAGCATGTGTCCCACAGAACAGTTAAGAAATTGTTGAAATTAAGCACACTTTTACAAGGCAGACTGAAAGTTCTATTTGACATTGTAGTAATCTGAAAAGGGGGCCCTTAAAAAATACCCACATTCCAATTCCAGCAACCTGTGAATGCTACCTTGTATGGAAAAAAAGGTGGAGGGGAGCAGATTTAATTAGGTTAAAGATCTTGAGATGGAGAGATTATCCTGGTGGGCCCTAAATGCATCAAAGTTATTCTTGTAAGAAGGAGGCAGAGAGTGACTTGCCACCAAAACAGAAGAGAGGAAAGTAATGTGGTCACAGAAGCAGTGGCTGGAGTGAGGCAGACACAAGTCCAGAAACGTCAGCAGCCACCGTAAACTGGAAGAGGCAGATTCTCTCCTAGTACCTGCAGAGGGAGCACAGCACCACCTTGATTTCGGCCCAGTGAAACTGATCTTGGATTTCTGGCCTCCAGAACTGTCAGAAAATAAACTTATATTAACTCACCAAGTTTGTGGTAATTTGTTACAGCAGCCACAGGAAATGAAAACAGCCATGGTGCCAATCAAAGTCATGGTGCTGTGATCTATAGCGACATGAAATATTCTTAAGTGAAGCTAAATTAGCCTTGTCCACAATTAGGTCACAATTAGCCTTGGTTAGGGAGGTTTCATTATCCACTTAAGGGAAAGAGTATAATTTGGTGGTTAACACTCTGGACCTGGGTTGAATCACCTGAGTTTGAAATACAGCTTTAATATTTACTAGTTAAATAGATGGCCGTGGAAAAGATGTTTAACCTCTTTATGACTCAAGTTACCTCATCAGTAAGATGGGATGATACTCAGACTCGCTTTGTGGATTAGATGAGCTCATGTACAAAAATCACTTAGTGGCCAGGCACAGAGGCCCATGCCTGTATTCCCAGAACTTCGAGAGGCCAAGACAGGAGGACTGCTTGAGTCCAAGAGTTCAAGACCTGGGTAAGCAACATAGCAAAACCCTGTCTCTACCAAAAAAAGTCAAAAAATTAGCCAGGCATGGTGGTACATGCCTGTAGTTCCAGCTACTTACGAGGCTGAAATGGAGGGATCACGTGGGACCAGAAGGTTGAAGCTGCAGTGAGCTGTGATTGTGCCACTGAACTCCAGACTAGTCAACAACAAAAAACTTAGTATAGTTCTGGACTCCATAACAAATAAATGGAAACTCAATAAAAGAAAACTATTATTATATTACAGTATTACTGCCACTTAGGAAAAAAAAATCTACTTTCACCCCAAGCTAAATCTCATCATATTCTTTTGTTTTTGGTTTGAAAAACTATAAATCTTTACCTAACTTTAGCTTCGGGCATTTAAAATGACCTCAGCAAGGTAAAGCAGGTATTCACACTTGCCTCTCTGAACCAGTGCTTTGGGACAGCTGACTTGATAAAATATGATAGCTCTTAGCTCCAAGACATGTGCTCAGTATGATGTGTTAAGTTCATGTCACTCACTAAAAAGCCTCAAGTTACTCTTCTTGTGTGGGTCATCTATATTAGTTAGCGCAAAGTGTCAACAAGGCACACGTGCTAAATCATAAGCTGCTGATGCTCCACTTGATGGTCTTTACCTGAATGTTTAGTTAGGCTCAGAGCAACAGATGAAATTATTCGAATAGGCCCCCATAAAGGAGTGGTACCAGGCCCCTGAAAACAGCTAGGGAGACAAAGGGGCTTGGTATAACACACAGAAGTCTCCCCAGTATGTCATCCATCTCTCTCCACACCTACCACAGCCTCCACTGCCACCAAAGCATCCCCTGCTGCCACATCCTACAGCATCTCCAGCCTACTACACAGGTGATCTAGGAGCTCATATAATATGCCTAATGAAAAATATGCAGTCAGGCTGAGCGTGGTGGCTCATGCCTATGATCCCAGCACTTTGGAAGGACAAGGCAAGAGAACTGCTTGAGCCCAAGAGTTCGAGACCAGCCTGGGCAACATAGCGAGACCTCATCTCTACAAAAAAAAATTTTTTTTTAATTAGCTGGGTGTGGTGCTAAGTGCCTGTAGTCCCAGTTACTCAAGAGCCTGAGGCAGAGAGATCACCTGAACCCAGGAGGTCGAGACTGCGGTGAGTCATGATCGTGCCACTGCATTCCAGCTTGGGTGACAGAATAAGAACCAACTCAGAAGAAAAAAATCAGTCACCATTGGCCATGGTGCTTCTGACCCAGAGCTGTGATTCCTAAAGCCTTTAAGAGCTAGGCACGTTAGTACTGTAATTATTTATTAGTTACATATTTCAGTACTCATTAGTGTAAAGGAATCCAAAACAGGGTTGACATAAGAAAGCAGAAAGATTATTCACCATTTTGGGTGCCACAATCAATAATTCTTAAGAAAATTATGGAAGGCTCCGCTTGTGACTCAAGTGACCTGATAGCATCTAGAATCCTTCATGAATTGGCCATGAAGACTTGCATTTGTATACGATAACAATAAGACACCACCAAAAACATGATCAAGACCTACTTAGGACATGGGAACTAAGAACCTCCGACAAAGGTGAATAAAGGCCACGCCAACATCTTAGGGCTGCCCTAAGTAGACAAGAATACCCACTAATTGAGCATAAGAGACTGACAATGGATGGACATAGATCCCCTCACTTCAGTAAGAGTCACAGCCACAAGAGTTGCCAAGCCACAAAAGATGAGGATGAATAAAGTGTGACATTACACTCTTTATTCAACCAGCCAATTTCCCACCCCAACTCATCCCTAAACGCAAGTCAAAGTTAATTCTGTACTATCAGGAGTGGCAAAGAAGCAACCACTAGGGCCAGGAGGTGTCCAGGCAAAGCTCTCAGACAGAAAGAATTTGAAAAGGTCTTGAGCCATCCCAGGAGCCCACAGAGAAAAAGCAGAGACTTAACAAAAAGCACAGAGTAGGTCCCAGTTAGTTCAGATTCTCCACACTGTTTGCTACCCCCTCAGCTGTCCTTCCTACACAACTGAGGAACTGTAGAGACACAAGTCACACTAACAAGTTATAGCAGAAACAAACTCAATTAAAGAGCTGTGGAGGAAAATAAAAATAAGCCACGCCACTGGCCATATTAAGAAAGATGCAGAATCATATAAGACACGTGTCAGAATACACACACAGAAAGCTGCCCTGTTCTGTCAGTCATGGAAAGACTGTCCTGGGACACACCAAGACCTCATTAAGAACTACTCAGAAAAGCAAGCCTACGCTAATGAAAATTTTAAATGTTAATGGTTTTTCAACAAGCATCTCCTTTATTTTTTAAATTTTAAAACAGGTTGTTAATCAGAATGTCTATGGAGCCAGGCATGGAGGGCAAATGGTTACTGCTGGCAGGCATGAAAACCCAGAAAGAATCCCCATAGTCCAAGGGGCAGCCACCTCAATGTGCCAGGGGGAGTGTGGTACAGGAGCAGGCTACAGCCACCCTGTCCAGGCACCTGAGATTCTCCAGGACCTGCCCCCAGCACAGCTCATCTAGAGAACCACAGAACCATTGACTATCTGGTTGCTTTTCTTTTAAAATTATAAAAGTCATATGAGTGAATACAATTTAGTTCCAAGGGATATAAATTAAGAAATAAAAGTCCCTCCCTTCTACTCCCCCAATTGCTAACAGATTAGATCACTATGTATTCTTTTTCTAGACACACAAAATGTTCTACAAGTTGCTTTTTTCACTCGACAATATGTCATGGACATACTTCCACATCAGTACATTCCGATCTACTGCATTTTTCTTACTAAATGCAGTTAGAGTTTCCATGCTGGGAGATGGCCAAGAGCCTCCAGGCCAGCCCTTTCCACTTAACAGATGGGGTCCCCAGAGGTCCTGGACACCTCTAACCAAACAGGAAAGAAGCTAGAACCTCCCCACATGGGGCCACGCCAGCAGGTGTTACCAGCGCCAAGCCATCATTTCATTGCTTTCCAACAGAGTCTGAGCCTCAGAAAGAAACAAGGCAAAGGCTTCCTGCGTGGCAGGTGAGAAGCAAGAGGGAAGATAAAATTATCTCAGAGCAAAGTAATGAACTGTCATCAGTGAAGAACCTCACAAACACCCACTTTTTTAAAAATAAGCAAATATCTAGAATCACTCTAAATTCATCCAAGTGACTAAATTAGAATTTCTTCACCATCATATTCTACCTATTTCCAAAACACATCTGGAGTGGAGACAACTCAGCATTTCATGAAGTTCACCAGTTTTCTGCTTCCAGGCCTTAAAGAAACAAGGAAGGCCCTGGTTCCCAAACAGGCTGCTTATCTGAGTCAGCCAGAAGATGCCAATTACTGGGCTCAGGGGCAAATTCAGAGCTGCCATAGTGGAATAAAGGATGCAGTTGAGGCCTCTGTACAACCTTACAGAAGGAAATGTTTATTAAAAGAGAGAACTGTAAATTTCACATGTAAAATATTAATTCTGTTATAATTCAAGGTACTGAGAAGCTAATTAAGTATTCAGACCTTCAGAAACTCCAGGTTAGCTCCCAAATATAGAACAATCTCTCTATCTAAAGATATAAACTCCCTGGAGGCCACAGCCTTCCTGCATGGCTAGCTTTTAAGACATTTTAAGAAACTTGACCTCAAACTATAAAATCAGCTTTTCAGTGAGGGCTACCTAGAGCTTTTGAGAAAATATATTTCAGCTTAACACAAATTTCAGAAATAAATTGTTCTCTTATTCTATTAACACACACAATTTGCTTTGTAAAAGAAATGCTTAGTCTTTTTCAAGGATTCCTTGTTCTAACTGAATGGAAAGACCATCTACCTAACTGTCAAGCTAGAAGCAGGGAATATTCCAGACTGTAATCCTCCTCTCCTCTCCTCTATTCCCAAATGAGATCCATCACCACCACGCCTGGCCACCCTGTCTCTTGACTCTTTTTCTTCTTTAACCCTTGGGTTTAGGTCCTCACAAAATCCCTGGGGGTCCATAACAGTAGCATCCTAACACATCTCTCAGTCACCAGACTTGTCTGTCTGTTCCCTACAAAACTGCCAGAGTACCCTCATTCAGTCATTCGACAAACATTTACAGAGTCTCTACTATGTGGCAGGCACTGAAGATTAAGCAGTGTGCACAATCATGTCCCTGCCCTCAGGACTACTCATAGTGGTATGGGATAAGTAATAGGTGCCATAGAGAAATAGAAAGCAGAAAGAGAGCCAGGGAGTACTTGGAGACTGGGTTATTTTATCTGGAGTAGTCATCAAATATCTCATTCCAAAGGGGACATGTGGCATGTGCTGAAGGAAGGGGAGGGGGCAAGCATCAGAAGATTCCTGCAGAAGAGGACACAGGTGCACCACAGGAGCATGGCCTGGTGTATCTGAGGATAGCAAGAAAGCCAGATTGGCTAGAGCACAGAAAGCCAGGGGACAGGCAACATGACTTGATGTCATGGTCCTGGCTGCTGCCAATGGTGAGTCAATCTTACAAATGAAGTTAATATTATTAAGTGATAAATAGTATGCTTTACACAAATACCAATTATATACAGTGCTGCTAATCTTGCTAGAAGAGTCAAATGTTAACATTATCCAACCGCTACTTCATTATATTCAGAGGAATTTTCCAGTGCTTGAATATTCACTATGGGGTGCCATACTTTGTAAATATTATTGAACTTAGTATTACTTTAAATTTATTTTATAATTTTTAGATATCCATAAGAGTAAAAAGAATGTTGAAAATATGTATTTTTAAGAAAGATAAGTCAAATTAATTTTTTGTTAAATATAGTTTAAATCACAGAAGTATCATTAAAGCATCATTATTAGTCATTTGGAAAAGCAGAATTATTTGAGCAGTATGCTTTTAAAAGAAATTAGTAACAAATTGCTTAATACAGGAATAAAGATCTCATACCCCTCATTCAACATTTAAGCAATATTAGTTGTTTATATGAGGTAAGAAAGAACGCTTGTTTTGCTTTGGCAAACAAAAGTAGGCCAATTATTAAAATTTTTAATGAAAAGATTTCTAAAAGAAAAATTTTTGTGCTTTCATAGGAGAAAGGCAAGAAAATATGTAAATATTGCTGTAGAAATCAGAATCTAATCTAAATCTGAACTAGAAGAAAAAATTTTATTTCAATAGCAAAACAAAATCATGGCAATCACAAAAAAAGTTATTGTTAAAAACGAAAGGAGTTCTTATGAGATTAGTTAGTTCATATGAACCCAGCTCTTTTATAACAAGCAGTCAGCACACCTGCCCTTTGCTCCAGAAGAGACTCTATCTTCTATCTCTATCTTCTGAGGCTAGTCACTATACAAATAAGAGAAACTCATGGGGAATTGCTCCCCAACTGTAAGTGCATTGACAAAAGGGAAAGGAAGACAGAGGAGAAACTTGATAGGTTTCAAGGTTACAGAGGAACTTACATAAACGCTAAGTACCAGACATGATTATAGTCAATTAGCTCATATGTATTTATATAACCCCCACAGCCACCCTAAGACACGGGAACTATTATTAGCTCCTCTCATCTTAAAAATGAAGAAACTGAGTCACAGACAAGCTAAGCTACTCATCACACAGCTACTAAGTGGTGGAACCAGATGCAAACCCAGATGCTGACTCCAGGTCCATGCTACACTTCTTTGCCTCCATGCTTATTCAGCTGGCCCAGAGGACTTCTGATATGATTGGCAATTATGTGTTAATGATTCAACAAACTCTCACTAACCTAGTAATTATTATTACTACATATGTGCAGACTTTTTAAATTATAAGGCCATTTCATTTAAAAGCATCATACGAGCTTTCACTTCCGTATGCTGAACAGAATTCCCAAACTGGAAGCTTCCCCATCTTTGCCATAAAAAGTGAACAAGTTACTCCTGGCTGCTTAAATTTTATGCATGAAATATCCCAGATAAGCAAAATGGAATGAGCCAGCCACCATGATGCAAAATGGCGTCTGGCATCTTCTCCTGATTAATGGGAGAGCTGGATTCTGTCAGTGTTCAAAAACTCAAAATTTCAAGACCTTGGACCTAATAGCCACTGCTTTCCTGTAGGTTTAGTTGGCCCCTGAATAACATGGGTTTGAACTGTGCTAGTCCACTTATATTCAGATTTTTTCTTCTGCCTCTGCCACCTCTGAGACAGCAAAACCAACTCCTCTTCTTACTCCTTGACCTACTCAAAGACAACGAGGATGAAGACATTTATGATGATCCATTTTCACTTAATGAATAGTAAGCATGCTTCTTCTTCCTTGTGATTTTCTTAATAACATTTTCTTTTCTCTAGCTTATGCTATTGTAAGAATACAGTATACAGTACATGTAACATACAAAATATGTGTTAATCCAGGGATCTCCTGTCCTTGGGCTACAGACCGGCACCAGTCCATGGTCTGTTAGGAACCCAGCCACACAGCAGGAGGTGAGCAGTGGGCAAGTAGAGTTCTGCCTTTTGTCAGATCAGCAGGGGCATCAGATTCTCATTTCTCATCAATTAGGAGTTTTTAAAAACAAAATCTATTCCCAGTTCTCACAGGGCCCGAACTCTGTTGTAAACTGTGTACACAAGGGATCTAGTTTACATGCTCCTTATGAGAATCTAATGCCTGATAATCTCTCCCACACTGCCCCCAAGCCATGGAAAAACTGTCTTCCCCAAAACTGGTCCCTGATGCCAAAAAGGTCGCAGACCACTATGTTAATCAACTGTTTATGTTATCAGTAAGGTTTCCAGTAAACATTTTTAGGCCTTATAGGATTAGTAGGTAATCTTTAGGAGAAAGTCAAACATTATGTCTGAATTTTCAACTGTGGGGGAGGGTGGGGAGAGAGGGGTACAGAGTGGTCAGTGCCCCTAATCCTGAATTATTCAAGGGTCACCTGTAAACATCAATCTGAAAGCTACTGAGGACTGGCCCATAGTGATCTATTCAGACAACATCTGGAAAAGAGAATCCTGACCTAAAACAGACCACAATGCTAAAGGAAATTGGAAAACATGGTGCACATCATATATCAAAGATCTGTTACTAAAACTACAAGGGTTAGACAAGGAAGACTCCTAAAATGTTGTTATACCTGCCATAATCTTTCATTACCACTTATTTTTCTTTAAGAACATCCAACCCACCAACCATACAACCACACAGCCCACTCCACCTATCACCTATGTTCTCTGTGTGTTTCTACCTCCACTATCCTGTCCACAAAAGCAGACACATACAGTAAATACTCAGGCTGCTTTGGGAATGAAGAAGAGAAAAGATTAAATATAGCTATCTTGGCCAATTCTCTGAACAGGAAAGATCTATCAGGCATAGACTAGAACTAAGTGCATTTTATTGATAAGGAAATTGAACCCTAAAGAAGTAACTTATCCAAGGTCACACAGGTCTAAGTACAAACTGCTACCCTATCATCAGAATAGTTTTAGCACATTTTCCCAACATGCTGACCCTGTCCACAGGGCACAAGTATATACCTTCATCCATGGCTTGGAGTGGCTGTTCACTAGGCCCACAGGGACAAAAATATATACCATTTATGTCTCATCAATTAGGAGTTTTTAAAAACAAAATCTATTCCCTTCTATGTAAAACTATAAGTAATTCCAATTCAACTCTGCAAACAGAAGGAAACATCTGACACCTCTTCCCTAAACACAGGAAAGGAAAGTTTGTTAAGACAGAAGAAAGGAAATAAAGCAGGTATAAATAGCACAGAGAGAATGTAGTTTTAGTAGAAACTTTCACTATTTTCCTTCAATTTTTTATACACACACATATTCTTACATACACATATGTACTATGTATATGTACTGTTTTATGTGTTTTTCTTTCTGATTCTAGCAATTCAACTGCCAGGAGTTAATGCCAGGCACCAAGCAAGATAAGGAAAGAATAGTACAAGCGCAAGTCAAATCAATGGAATGAGAGAGGCCCTTGCATCACTGTGGCCCTCCCTGTCAGTAAGAAATTTGACAGCAGCATTCATAAAGCATCATTCTCTCTGACCCAGTAATCCCATTCCCCTCACACACTGTGATCATTTTAGTGAATTTTCTTCCACTCTCCACATTGTATTTTCATCCAGTTGGGATCATGGTCCACAAACAGTTTCTGTATCCCACTACACAGTTTTTCTAACAGTCACATTTTTTTTCACCTTTAAATTTTTTATTTTAAAATTGTGGGGTACAATTCAGGGTTAGGTATACAAATATTCATTGTACAGGTACCCTTGTTGATGAGGACCATAATCATTGGGACAGAAGAGCCCTGCTGCATCTCTTAATCTTTCTACATTACAATCAAATTTGTTATTCGAGAATAGTCTCTGAGCATCGAGAGTGAGCACAGCTTCATAAATGTTGGGCAGTTTATTCAACTCCTTGTTTACTAAATCCATAGCTTAAGAACCAGTTAACTGGTATTGTTAATAGAAACAAAATAAGACTAGGAGTGCAAAGGCCTGGTTTCTGAACACTGAACTAATGATATGACCTCCAATGAATCAGGTTCTCTGGGTCTGTTTGACAAGTGAGTGTTTACTGTGGTTTGGGCACCAGTCCAGCACTTTGTATATCTTAACTCATTAAGATTCCATAACAACATTATGAAGTAGGTATCACTACCCTCACGTGACAACTGAGGAAACTGAGGCACAAAGTAATACAGCTACTAGTATCGACTAGCAGAGCATGAATGGAACACAGGCCATCTGGGTCCACAACGCAATCTCTTAATTACTGGCACTGCTGGATTAGAAGATTTCTGGGATTCTTTCCAGCCCAAACCTTCTATGATTCTGAAATTCCAAGAATGAGCTGTACTAAGTTTGTTACATTTATGCCAATTTCTTGAAGTTGCTCAATGCCCTTCATAGGTAACAGATCCTTAATCTTTATGCACTAATAAAGCAGCTGCCAAAGACATTGACTTTAGACACACACTTTAATGAAAAGTCAACCCAAAATGAACTAGAAATCCACGTGGCGCTTTCAATGCTTCTTGTTTATTCAACTCTCAGATGATGTAGGAAGGAACTAAGTTAAGTGAAGTGAGAGGTGAAAGGATACAAGACAGAGAACATTTTGCTTTTGGACTGAGGCTGGAAATTAACAACAAGTGTTGAATTAAATTCAACACTTGGTCTCTGCTCACTGATATTTCAGGTGGGTCTCTCCCAACAGAAGACCTCCAAAGTGTTCCCACAACCCCACTCCCAGATAAGGTAAGAAGGGGAGGTTGCAGTAATACCCCCAAGCCATGAGAAATCTTAGAAGAAATCTTCATGTGAGTTCAGAAAAAGGTTTGAGACTCTTCCCAGAAAATATAAACTCCCCCACATCCAGTTCATGTGCATTTCTTTTTCTTAAATCAACAAATAAATCTAAGGCCCACCCTTTCTTTCTTCTCCCAAAGTCCAATCTCTCCCCATTCCAACACAACCCTCACCCAAAGGAATGAATGAAACTACCACTTTCTAGATAAGAGATTCTAGGACTCTGCTATGCACAAAAATCAAGTTGTGTGATTAAAATGCAGATTCCCAGCCTCTGCACTCATCGAGTATGGTTTGGTGGTTCTGGCATGGAACTCAGGAACTTACATTTCTCTCACTCTCTGCATATGCACATATAGACACACATATGTGTACACACACACATCACCACCACCACCACTCTCCCCAAACCTTCCTGACACAGGTGGCTAACAGGCCAGGCTTTGAAAAACACTGTTACTGATGCTATAAGAGTCAAGTTAATCTCTCTTAAATCACAACCTACATGTTGTCTCCACACACCTTAGGAACCCCAGTGTTTGCTCCGTGTCTGTTTTCTCTGTGCATCTGCCCATTATTCCAGGTGTGCCATCTTCAAAACAGACTTCCCTGCTCTGATTGGGTCACTGCTTTGGCCCTTACTAGGTGACTTGAGCTCCTCCTGTAAAAAGAAAACCTCAGCAGGAAACTTCCTGGCAGCTTTACTAACTCATTCCCAGCATCAAATGTCCACCTAGAGAGCATCAGAGCAATCATTTCATTCATGAGCTAGCTAGTAAGTAGCTCACCTGACATGGGCTTTCTGTTAGGCACTCTGGGGCATCTGATGCACACGGCAGCACAAGGCAGGCCACCTGGGCCTTGCAGTCAGCAGTGATTATCACTGCTTTCCAATCCATCATTCCCTAGCCAGGAGGAAAGTAGACTTGTCATCCTCAGCTTCTGCCTATAGGAATGGCATTCTGTACACATATGGCCAGCAGTCTTGTGCCTACTGAAATAAAATAACGCTGATGGACTACAAATTCGATTAAAGGGATGTATTACACCATAGTTAAAATGAGCTTCTGGAAAACACCCTGACACTGAAAACCAGCTTCAATTCCTCTTACATAAGACACTCTTTTTATGGAGCCCATTTCCTATGCAATCAGTCCCATAGTGACTAGAGTTTAAGTTACAAGAATCCACAGGCCCAAGGTTTCTGATTACACTTGTGTATGCTTCGGAATGAAGGCCCTGACAACCTACCTCCCCGTGCCAGCAGCAGCCTGGTTGGCTGCTCCCAGAGCAGCTCTTAGGCCAGATCCCGCGTGAAAGAAAGAGCAGGCACCACCCAGAGCCCGTGAGACACTAGGGCTCAGGCCACACCCAATAACCTCTCCTCTGACCTGATGTTAAAATGCAGAACACAGCACCCTGGCACCCCAACGTGTTCCTGTTCCAGCCACATAAGCACAAACTTTAACCATGACAATAACTCAAGAGACTGTGTATTAGAGACCTGACTTTCTGAACCCACCAAACAGGACACGGTTAGATGCTCACAGGCAGAAAGGATTTGGCACAGTATGAGACAGAAAACACATGCTGCAGGAAAGTGACTAATAAAAAGGCAGGATTGTGGTCACCTTTGGGGAAAGGGAGAGGGTCATGACTGGGGAGAGACACGGGGTTCGTCTAAGTGCCGGAAGATGTCTATTTCTGGCCTAGGTGGTGATAACTTGCGTTTGCTCTGAGATTGTGGTTTTATGTTTTATGTTCTTTAATAAGAGCATGCAATGTTTTTAAAAGGAACCTGCAATTTGACTTTACTAACTGACCAGTACTCTAACCTTTACTCTAGGGATCACACGTCCCTGACGGCCACTGGACAATCAAGCACATGAGACCATTAGTACTCAGCAATGTTCCCATGGGCAGTCACACGCCCAGTAGCAGAGTCATTTGTTTATAGAACTCTCAAAATTCTGCATCTCCAATGTGGTGGTAGTTAATGTGGCATTTCATGAGCAAGAGAGAACACAAAAGAATGAGAGCAACCCACAGTTAATGGATTACCGTAAAATAATGTTCTACCCATTGCTCATTGTCATAGAGCAGCAGAGAAGAGCAGATAACTGGGTTATAAAAAAGGTTAGTTTCACACTGGATGGGCCCTCAGCAACCTTTCTGGTCTTCAGCCCATCCTTGGTTGGCTGCAGTTTTTGCCCCTTTCTCTACCCCCATAGTCTAAGCAATAAGAGGATTAGGGATAAACATATGTCGTTTTCTTCTTCTCCTCAATACACTTGAAGCTTTTTTTTGTTGTTGTTTACTCTCCAAAGGTTTCCCTTTGTCAGGTTTTTTATTAAATATGCAAGGTATTTATATATGGTTGCATACCTTTTTCTTCTCTCTAAAGTTATGATTGAAAGGGCAGAGATTGCCGTACTCAACTCAGGATCCCTGGACTTAAGTCTGCAGTGCCTGGCATTCAGCAGACACGCACTAGGTGATCCAAGGATGTTCTCAAAAGAAAAACATTTCTAAAAATTATGTTATAAGAAAATGCTTATACAAAACCATGTGTCAAAACCACTCATACTGTCACTGAGGAATTTCCTGCTACTGCAAAGCAGATGACAACATGATCAACGTCAGGGCAGCACTGATTTCAACTGCATCTGTTTGGAATAGAAAGTAAGCAGCACTCTTTGCGTTGGAGACTGGAAAAGCATTTGTCAATGCTGCCATCTATATTATATGGAAAATATACCTGGAAAAGAAGTGGCTAACAGCATGGAATTCGGAGTCAGGTACAATAAGTTCAAATCCCAACTCTAGCGTTAAATCTCCTAGGCAAGCAACATATCTTCTCTGAACCCATCATTTATGCCACAAGCTACCAAGTCCTAGTAATGACCTGGCATCTGACTCCACTGACTTCCAATGCCTCTATCATTGGAAGTTAAAATGATAACTGGGTTAAAAACCAACATCATGGTGTCCAACATCTGAGGTGCCTATGTAGGAGATGAGTACTAAAGGGAGGGAATCCACCCCAACAAAGACACTGAGAAAGATCACCTCCTCCATCCCCAGTGTGTGCCTGTGGTAATCTGATACTTCCACCCAGAACCGTGAATCTGGAGCAAGCAACACAAAGAGACAGAAACAGATGAGTGCTGTGGAGATAACTGCACACTCAGTGTCTGGACAGTGCCATCAGAGGTGTCCTCACTGGTGTCCTTTGGCACAGCAGTGGCTCACCGTTCTTGTGGTATGGTTTTTGCTGTGGTTCAGCAGAACCTTTGGTAACTGCTAGATATTCTCTCAATGAGTGCTTTTTTTGATTAAGTTCTTAGTTGCAACTAAGAACAAATAAACAGGGATGGGAAAATGTTAACAACCTTTGGCTTTCAGAAGTGCAAGAGGATGACAAAAATAAAACATCAAAAGAAATCAAGCCAGAGAAATAATAGCTTAAAAAACAAAACTGAGCAAAGATTCATACTACAAAAGTGGCATTGAGTCTGCCACTTTTTTTTTTTTAACCTCAACCTTTATGTTAGTTCTATTGTTTTTGAAAACAGATGCCTTCTCTATTTGCATGACACAGCAGAGGACACTACAACCAGAAAACATATTGATTTCCTTTATTTTACTCTGTTGACAACTTCTTCTATTTTCTAATTTCTCTGATTCTTGTATCTGTAGGTCTATGGGATATTAAGCTCCTTTGCATTCAGCTCAGTTTAACAAATCTTTATTAAAGGTCTGCTGTATACAAGACACTATGATATGCATTTATAGTTTAACTCATAACAAATTAAGACATTTTAATTCAACTGGAAATTTATAATTAATGCTTTAAATGTATTTTTTATGTTAAATGTAAAACAGCAGTCATTTTGTGGGTTATATACAGTACACTAGTCCCTTGGTCTCCACAGGGGAATAGGTTCCAGGACCCCCGGCAGACACAAAATTCACAGATGCTCAAGTCCCTAATATAAAAAGGTATGGTATTTACATATAGCCTACTGACATCCTTCCATATACTTTAAATTATCTCTAGATCACTTATAAATCCTAATACATTGTAAATGCTATGTAATTGGGTTGATGCATAAGTGCATAGCATCTTTAGCTTGCCCATAGAATGCAAACATTGTGATGGTTTCGATGGTCACAGTTCATCACATTTGGCAATTCTCAGGTCGACTGAAATGGATCACTGTGGATTAAAGCATTTAAACAGTCTTCATCAAAGCCCAATAGTCTTCCTGAACAAGCAAAATGACACAAGCCAAAGTGGCCCTCTTTGAAACAATAGCAAAACCATTTTCTTGCCCTGCTTTCCTCTATGGCATCCTCCCTGTACATGGCACAAATGTTTTGAGTCACCTCCACTGCCTTTACTCCTCTGTTAAACTTAAATAAAAGAATATGTCGGAAGTGCTCATTTTTTTCCACTTGACAGTTCATCTTTAGCCCACAAATAGCACTAACTTTCTTCAAATCTGCAAAATGCAAGGTATATTCACAAGTTCAACATTGTCACTCAAATGGCCAATGAACCTCAGTGTTGCCATGTCAAAAACAAACGCTACGAACTTGTGCATCAACCCAATAGCTGTTATGCTGTATTTCTTATTTGTATTATTTTTATTATTGTTTTCTATTTGGACTTTTTTCCCTGAATATTTTCTTTTTGCTGTTGTTTTTGCTGTTTTGTTTTTGTGAGTTGAAGTTTCACTCTGTCGCTCAGGCTACAGTGCACTGGCACACTCAGGCTACAGTGCACTGGCACCCTAGGGTCAACCTGCTGGGCTCCAGGCAAGACCTCGTCTCTACAATAAATCAAAATTAGGTAGGTGTGGTAGTACGCACCTGGAGTTCTGACTAATTGGAAGGCTGAGGCAGAAGGATCGCTGGAGTCCAGCAGGTCAACCAGGGTGGTCGTGAGTGTGCCACTGCACTCCAGCCTGGTCAACAGAGTGAGACTCTGACTCAAAAAAATAAAAACCAGACATATATGCAAGCACACACTTGCTTCAAATACATCAAAATTTCCCTTTTTCCACAGGGAAAAAAGGAGGAGCAAATCTCATTTCCCACTTCAATCAAATAACCCCAAGTTTTAGACTTTGCAGAAATATTAAATTCGAAACCTCTGTATCTCTTATTTAATCACTGTATTTTTTATTAAAATGTTTCTTTTCAGGAAATGACCAAATGTTGTTTTGCCTCCCCATTTTATTCCCTGCTTCCTTTTAGGCTTGGAGACATTTGTCTAGTTCACTAGAAAAAAAGGAGAGATAAGAATCTCCCGATTTTTTTAAACACTTTGGCCTTGACCATCACATTTCTAAAATATATCAAACATCCTAATTTTACAAACAAAAAGCATCCAGTACTATAAGAGTGGTATTTTTAAGCAGCTGCATGTACATGTTTTTATTTCCTCCAAACTTTCTTTGCCTCCCATTAAAAGGAGCCAGATAAATTTTTTCACTTTTTATTCTTACAGAGTGTTGAATAGAGCTTGAAAACTGTGACCAATCAAAAATGCTTGGCAAACACATGAATGCTGGGAGGGAGGGACAAGGAAGGGAAGAAGGGGGGGGGGAGGGAGGGAGAGAAACAACTACAATGCACTGAGGTAGGACTTCTTTGTTGAAAAGAAGTCAGGAGTATTAGTGTGGCCAGGGGTGCCTGCGGATACAGTGAACAGTGTGGACTGGAAGCATGATTTTTTCAGAAGGGAAGTAGGTTAAGGGTGCCAAAAAACAACATTGCAGAAAGAGCATGGATTTTAGGGACGGCAGAAGGTTTTTCCTACCAGGGCAGCACTAGCGTGTGGTTGTTAAAACCATAGACTTTGGTGGCCAATAGACCTGGGGTCAGTGCCAACTCAGCTCCTCTTCTGCAGGCTGCACGGGCAGCCTCCCCTCTCACAATCTTCATGTCTGTTGGGAGACTAGGGTGAGCCTGTGACAAGGACCCAAGACAGCAGCTGACACGCAGCATGCCCCAGGGGCAAGCAATGCTAGTTCATCTCCCTGGATCTCTTTGAAGGCCATCTGCTGACCTTGTAGGAATTTATGGTACATTTTTTAAAACCATTTTACAATAACAAAGTGCAACTAGCTGTGGACCCTCCAGCAAAAGATGTCACGAAACTAATGGAAAGCTCTTCTAGGCTTCCCAGATTCTTTTCCCCAGAGGGAAGTTCTGGAAAAATGGAAGGTATTATTCTCATAGTCTTTACTAATAGAACCAGTCTTCCTTACTTGCAGAAAAAGTCACCTGACAACCATCTCATAGTCTTGGTTCCTCAATACCAAAGGTGGTAAACAAGGAGGGTTCAATTATGCAAAATCACTGAGCACAGCAGAAACTATCTTCCAGGAAATCCATTATTAAGCCTCAGGTAACTCCATACATGGTTACTGATTTAAAGAAAATGGACATTCCGTGTGGATTTCAACTATCATGACAATAATCTTGAAAAAAATCAATATAATCTGAATCTTTGTGAGTATAGCTAGTGCCACTTCATTACACATGAAATTATTTTAAAAAGTGAGCACAGGACGGATACAATGGCTCCTGTCTGGAATCCCAGCAATTTGGGAGGCTGAGGCAGGAGGATTGTTTGAGCCCAGGAGTTTGAGAGCAGCCTGGCCAACATAGTGAGAGCCTGTCTCTACTTTTTTGTTGCTGTTTTTTTGAGTTGGAGTCTCACTCCGTCGCCCAGACTGGAGTGCAGTGGCATACCCACGGCCACCCCAGCATCGACCTGCTGGGCTCAGGTGATCCTTCCATCTCAGCCTTCCAAAGTAGCTGGAACTATAGGCACACACTACCATACCCGGCTTTTTTTTTTATTAATTGTAAAGATGAGGTCTCACCAAGTTGCCCAGGCTGTTCTCAAACCCATGGGCTCAGCAATCCCCTCACCTCAGCCTCCCAAAGTGCTGGGATTACAGGCTTGAGCCACTGCGCCCAACCTGTCTCTACTATTTTAAAAAATAACAAAAATTTAAAAAGTGAAAACAAGACAGACTCAATGAGTGAAATGAGAAACAGTTACAATCAAGGTCTATGTGCTACTGTTCTATGCCCATGACTCCCTGTTAGGGTCCCAACAATGTAGTAGTGAGGGCCCTTCGATTCTCTGCTATTGCAAAAGTGTAAAAGATACCGACTCTACCTGTAATCTTTCTGGACAACCTAACTGCTAAGACAGTCTTTGCTTCTGGCAAGAATTTTACCAAGTCCAACTTGTAAACACCCATTATCTCTTGCTGACCAAAGTTCTAATCAAATTACTGACAAAAAGAAAGAAAAACAAAGGGCTTCCTAAAAAATTCAGAGTGCTTTATAAACAAATACTTTCTCCCTCAGTGTCCATGAAGAGAAAGTAAATCTACATAGGTAAAAAGATAAAAGGAACGTTTTTTATGAGGCTACTTTGCCAGTGCTCATTGACCACCCCCCATCCTCTGCCCCAGAAAAGTGTCACGGACAGGTCAAGGTCAATTTTAATAGTTAAGACTTTAAGGAAATGCGGTGGGCATTAAGAAAAGACAAAGGCGTAAGAGTCAGAAGGATACAAACAGAAAAACACATCAAATCTGGACACAATTCAAACAAGGTCTGGCATTTTTCCATTCCCCTGTAGTGAGTGCGGCTGCATCTGGGAGGGTGGCACATGGCAGACAGGCCACAAAGTGCCCAGCACATCACAGTACTTGAGCGTGGTCACAGTACAAAATATGTAATAGTATGATAACATCCACTGTGCATATAACAGTTACTACATACCAAATATGTACTAAGCACTACACATACATAGTACACATGTATATACATAATATAGCAGATATAATAATCTATGTATGTACATGGATATGAAACCAATATTTATATACAGAAATATTGTAAATATATAAATACACACATGCACAAAATATAATCTCACTTAATTTTTAAAACAACTCTGAGGCAAGTGACATCCCCATTTTGCAAATGAGAAAAATAGGAGTTTAGGAAGTTGAACAGGTATGGTAGTTCATGCCTATAATCCCAGCATTTAGGGAGTCTGATGTGAGAGATCTCTTAAGCCCAGGAGTTCAAGACCAGCCTAGACAACACAGCGAGACCTCGTCTTTACAAAAAAATTCAAATTAGCTGGGCATGGTGGTACATGCCTGTAGTAGTCAGCTTCTTGGGAGGCTGAGATGGAAGGATCACCTGAGCCCAGGAGGTCGAGGCTGTGGTGAGCTGTGATAGTGCCACTACACTCCAGCCTGGGCGACAGAATAAGACCCCCAACACAAAAAAAAGAGAGAAAGAGAGAGAAGAACATTAAGTAACCTTCTCATGGTGACAGTCAAAAAGCTAGGATTTGCACCCAGATCTTGTCCTGACTGTTTGAAAACTTGGGCATCACCAATGGAGGCCCTAATGACAACTGAAGAGCCACTAGAAAAATGGAAGAAAATCTACCACCATTCATCCTATAAAAGTTCTGACCACCAGGCTGGCCACCTGTCTCTAACTTTAGAAAGGGAACTGCATCAGGCACCCCTGGCCAGCTGACCATGTTATGTTGTAAATTCAGTCTCCAGGGTGAAAGCCACCTCCTCCAAGGCTATGTGTCCTTTCTTCCAGGCAAGATGAACCAAATCCTGAAACGACCACTATGGAACTCATTTTGTAACCAAGGACACTGGAGTGCTGCAAAACACAAGGTAAACCCACCCACCACAGGCTTCCCAAGTAACTGAGGAGTCTGAGTCTACAACAGCCCTCCTTGTGTGTGTGCAGGAGGGGTGGGGAAGAGTTTGTAAAACCCTACCTGCGGCTTGCTTTCCACACCCTCATTCATCTGCCAACAGCTAAAAAATTCGCAATTCCTTGCCCATGGAATGTCAGAGTCCACTGTTTGAAGTGTGCTCTGCAGTATTTGAGAGGTCTCTTCAGGCATGGTAAGGAGTGAAAAAAAGAGTGTGAAAGGTGGGAAGAGAGGAGGAAGGCGCAGAGGGACCCTTTCACACAGCGGCTTCATAATCATCTGGTTTGCATACTGGGTTTTTGCATAACAACATATTTGAAAAACCATTTCCATTGCCAAAACTCTGACTCTATGGCCTTGCCAAAATTAATAGGAAATACAGTACTGCAAATACGCCTAGCTTTTTGCTTTTTAAACAAAAAATACATAAATTGTGAATGCCTATCGCTTACAAAGACATCCTTTTTGTTTTTTCCCTTAACTTCTTTCCTTTCTCTACACTCTTTTCCTTGTCCTACAGCCTCTTCCTTTTCCTTCCCTATAAATTATACATAGAAGTGAAATAAACTACAGGTCCTGTCATATCCATGATCTGGAGGGCACACAGACCAGGGTTTATAACACAGAGAAAAACCTACAGAAGACCCAGCACCTAGACTGAGTTTGCTCTCTCTGTGAGTTCTCTGTCCCTGCTGTCACTGCTGCTGGCAACACCACTAGGAGTCTGGGGCACACATTCTAGGTACCTTGAAAGCTATGGCCCAAATCACATGATCATCTCAATGGGTGCAGAAAAAGCATCTGAAAATTCAACATATTTTGAATTTCATCATAAAAACTGTCAACAAATTAGTCATAGAAGGAACTTACTTCAACACTGCAAAGGTCATATATGAAAGCCTACAGCTAACTTCATACTCAAAAGAAAAAAACTGAAAGCTTTTCCTCTAAGATCTGGAACAAGCAAGAATGCCCACACTCACCACTTCTATTCAAAATAGCACTAGAAATCCTACAGCAATTAGACAAGAAAAAGAAATAAAAGGCACCCAATGTAAAATTATCTGTTTGAATATAACACAATCTTAAATGTAGAAAACTCTAGAGATTCCACCAAAAAACTGTTAGAACCAAAATTAATTCTCTCAAGTTGCAAAATACAAAATCCAATATACAAAAAGGAGTTGTGTTTCTGCATACCAAAAACAAACAATCCAAAAAGGAAATTTTTAAAAATCCCATTTTTAGTAGCATCAAAAAGAATAAAATACTTAGAAATAAGCCTAATCAAGGAAGTAATAGATTTTTACAAAGAAAACTATAAAACAATGCTGAAAAAAAATTTTAAAAAACACAAATAAATGGAAAGACAGCCTATGCTCATGGATTGGAAGAATGAAAATTGCTAAAATGTCCAGACTATCCAAAGCAAAACATATTCAATGCAATCCCTATCAAAAAATGCCCAAAGTTTTTTGTTTGTTTGTTTGTTTGTTTTTTACAGAAACAGAAAAATAATCCTAAATCATATGGAACCACAAAAGACTATAAATAGCCAAAGCAATTTTGAACAAGAAAAACAAAGAACAAAGCTGGAAGCAATTTTGAGCAAGAAAAACAAAGAACAAGCCGGGCTCAGTGGCTCAGTCTATAATCCCGTGCTTTGGGAGGCTGAGGTGAGTGGATTGCCTGAGCCCGCGGGTTTGAGACCCGCCTGGGCAACTTAGCAAGACCTCATCTCTACAATAAATCAAAAACTTAGCCAGGCATAGTAGTGCACGCCTGTAGTTCCAGCTACTTGGAAGGCTGAGGCAGAAGGATCGCCAGAGCCCAGCAGGTCAAGGCTGTGGTGGCCAGGAGCGGCCACTGCACTCCAGTCTGGGTGACAGAGTAAGACTCCAACTCAAAAAAAAAGAAAAACAAAGAACAAAGCTGGAAGCATCACACTTCCTAATTTCCTATATATTAAATAGTTACCCCCCAAAAAAGTATGGTACTGGCATAAAGATAAACATACAGATCAATTGACCAGAATTAAAGAACCCAGAAATAAACCCATGCATTATGGTCAGCTGATCTTCAACAAAAGTATCAAGAATACGCAATTGGGAAAGGACAGTGTCTCAATAAATGCTGCTGGGAAAGCTGGATATCCACATCCAGAAAAATGAAATTGGACCCTATCTTTCATTATACATAAACATTTACTCAAAATGGATAAAGATTTGAACATAAGTTCTGAAACCATAAAACTCCAGAAGAAAACATAGGGGGGCAGCTTCTTGACATTAGATTTGGTAAGGATTTCTTGGATATGATATCAAAAGCACAGGCAAAAAAAAGCAAAAACAGATAAGCAGGGTTTTATCAAACTAAAAAGGTTTTGCACAGCAAAGAAAACAATCAACAGAGTGAAAAGGCAAGCTACAGAATGGGAGAAAATATTTGCAAACCATGTATCTGATAAGTGGTTAACATCCTAAAACTCAACAGCAATAAAAACAAATAACCCAATTTTTTAAATGGGCAATGGTGTTGAATAGACATTTCTCTAAAGAAGATGCTCAAATGGCCAACAGGTATATGAGAAAATGCTCAACATCACTAATCATCAGGGCAATGTAAGTTACAAGCACAATGAAATATCACCTCCCACATTTCAGAATAGCTATTATCTAAAAGACAAATGATAACCAGTGTCCATGAGGTTGAAAAGAAGGTGAAACCCTTGTATACTGCTGGTGGGAATGCAAATTGGCACAGCTGCTGCAGAAAATAAGATGGCAGTTCCTTAAAAAATTAAAAACTACCTACCACATGATCCAGTAATCCCAATTCTGGGTAGATATCGAGAAGAATTGAAATCAGGATCTCGAAGAGAATGTTGCACTCCCCTATGCATCACAGCATTATTCACAAACAGCCAAGACACGGAAACAACCCAAATGTCATTGAGAGATGAATGGATACAGAAAATGTAGCACTGTAGAATGTCTATAGTTAACAATCACAAAATAGTTTCAAATAGGTAGAGAAGGATATTGAATGTTTCTACTACAAAGAAATGATAAATGCTTGAATGATGGATATGCTAGTTACCCTGATCTGCTAAAAATTCATATGCTATATGTATTAACATATCACTATGTACCCATAAATATGTGCAATCATTGTCAATCAAAAATTAAAATTAATCATTTTTTTAAAATAAAATATATATATACATACAACAGAGTATTATTCAACCTTTAAAAAGAAAATTATACCATTTGCAACAACATGAATGAACCTGGAAGACATTATGTTAAATGAAATATGTCAGTCAGAGGACAAATACTCCATGACTACTTTTGTATGAGGTATTGAAAATAGTCAAATTGGCCGGGCTCAGTGGCTCAGTCTGTAATCCCAGCACTTTGGAGGCCAAGGCAGGTGTATTGTCTGAGTCGTGGGTTCAAGACCAGCCAGGAAACTTGGCAAGACCTTGTCTCTACAATAAACTAAAAATTAGCCAGGCACGGTAGCACACTCCTGTAGTTCCAGCTACTCGGAAGGCTGAGGTGGAAGGATCACCAAAGCCCAGCAAGTCAACACTGGGGTGGTCATGAGCAAGCCACTGTACTTCAGCCGGGGCGATAGAGTGAGACTCCAACTCAAAAAAAGAAAAGAAAGAAAGAAAATAGTCGAATTTATAGAAGTAGATAATAAAATGGTGGTTATCAGGAGATAAACTGGGAGGTATGGGGGAACTGTTGTTCAATAAAGTTATAGTTAGATGAAATGAGTAAATTCTAGAGACCTACTATACAGCATAGTGCCTATAGTCAATAAAAAGGTCCTGTGCACTTAAAAGTTTAAGATGAAATTAGCCCAGTATGGTGGCATATGCCCAGTTACTTAGGAGGCTGAGGCAGGAGAATCACTTCAGCCCAGGAGTAGGAGGCTGCAGTGAGCCATGATCATGCCACTGTACTCCAGCTTGAGCAACAGTGAGACTCTGGATTCAAAAAAAATAAATAATAAAAGTATAAGACAGTAGATCTCCTGTTCAGTGTTCTTATGCCCACATCCCCTCCCCGCCAAAAAAGGACACAAGGAAACTTTTAGAGGTGATGGATATGTTTATTATCTTGATTTGTTTGTTTTTATTATAGAGGTATGGGGTACAAGTAAGGGTTAACTACACAAGTAGGGTTTATGTTTATTTTCTTGATTATGGTGATAGAAACACCAGTGCATACATATGTCCAGACTCAACAAATCGTATACATTATGTGCAGTTTTTTGTTTGTTTGTTTGTTTTTGAGTTGGAGTCTCACTCTTTCGCCCAGACTGGAGTGCAGTGGCCACTCCCGGCCACCGCAGCCTCGACCTGCTTGGCTCCGGCGATCCTTCCGCCTCAGCCTTCCGAGTAGCCGGAATTATAGGCGCTCGCTACCACGCCCGGCTAATTTTTTTATTTTATTGTAGAGATGAGGTCTCACCTGCCCAGGCGGGTCTCGAACCCGCGGACTCAGGCAGTCCACTCACCTCAGCCTCCCAAAGGCACGGGATTACAGGCTGAGCCACAGAGCCCGGCTGCAGTTTTTTTGTATACAGATTATACCCGAATAAGGCTAAGGAAGAAACAAACCCAAAAAAAAAAAAAAAAAAAAAAAAAAGCAAGGAAACGACAGCTCAAGCATAAATAAAAATATTTCCAATACCTTCTGAAAGACTTTTGTAAGTTTTACAAAATATCAAAAGAGAAAAAAAAGCAAAGAAGCATAACTGCTCATCTCACAACATGCACTTCTGATCTTCCCAGAGTTGCTATGCTCCCAGGGTGACAGCCCCACCCAAAGCCTGCCAGAGCCATCTCCACTAGAGTCCCTCCACAGTCTGGTCTCTTCCTCTCCCACTGGCATCGCACTTCCCAGGTTAGAGAGAGTGAGACCCCCACTGCCAGGTGCTTTCCCAGCAAAGGTCAAGCGGGAGTTGTAACCCCACCAACCACAAAACAGTCTCACTCAGCCCTGCCATCTGATCCAAGAGGCACCTCCCCTCGAGAAGGGAGGTGACAGACATGCTGACTCACCCTGCAGGTGAGATGCAAGTCCCTTAAACACAAGGGCCAGTTCGTCCTCATGATGGAGCCAACAGTAAGTTCCTCAAGCAATGTCACAACTGTGGCCCTCACCCAAGGTGTCACATACTGGGGTCTCTAGTGAAAACCCAGCAACCTCTGAAACCTCTCAGAGCCTCTTAAGAGTCACCCTTGTCCCTGCTATCCTCCCAGCAGCCACCACAGCTGCTCCTCGAGGAACATGCCCCTTTTGGCAGTATAGCCAAATTCCATAAATGCCACCCTTTCTTCTCATCCCCCTCCAAAAGCAAAGGGCATCCCACAATAGATAGAATATTTCATTCATGCTCCGTCTGAAGAACAATTTTTCCCATAGAGAAGCTGGTTAAATTCTCAACCAGATGAGGGGCCTATTCATGACAATCTCAAATGGCTAATGACAAAGCTGTTTTCAGTCTCATAATAGTTCACAAATTTTCTGAATCACAAAATCGTCTATGTCATAAGCTTAACCCTTCATTTCCTAATGTTACCCATGGTGCTACAATGTATGTTTATGAGCTCCTGCCAACAGGAGTTTGTTAAAGAATACAAATTATAACTACCACATTCTAAGTACCAACACGACAGAATGGAATTTTAAATAATAGTTGTCAGGTTAGGTGCAGTGGCTCAAGTCTGTAATCCCATCACTTGAGGAGGCCGAAGCGAGAGGATTGCCAGAGTCCAGGGATTCAACACCAGCCTGGGCAACTTGGTGAGACCTCGTCTCTACAGTAAATCAAAAAATTAGCTGGAGGTGATGGTGTAAGCCTGTAGTTCCAGCTACTTGGAAGGCTGAGGCAGAAGGATTGCCTGAGTCCAGCAGATGGAGGCTGTGGTAGCCATGAGCATGCCACTGCACTCCAGCCTGGGTGGGAGACAGAGAGTGAGACTTCAACTCAAAAATAATAATCATCATAATAATAGTTGTCCTACCAGCATATAATCTAAATCTACTTGGAAACTCCAAATATTTGACTCTTCCTTGGCTCTTTTATCCAGTATTCTATAAATACTGCATAGAGCTGAGACTTTCAGTCCTGGGAGTGAACTAGTTCTTGCGAGATCAGAAACTAGTAGTTTCTGCAAAGAACAGCTATAGTTCTCTTTTTAATGAAAAGGTTTAGTTTTCTTTGCTGATCCTCAGAATTTAGAAGAGTCTTTTCGTAGACTCGAGCTGCTTCAGTTAATCCAGAGTAACTTGTGTGGGCTAGAACTTTAAAAGTGGAAGTGTGGCAGAGGTAACTGTGAACATTCACAGGGATGATTAAACTCAGGAATCCCAAGCTGAGCACTGGTCAGCTAACCTGTCATATCTGCAGGGTTCTCTCCCAGCAATAGAAACCCTGTTCTATGTCTGCAAGGTAATGGCCATAGCTCCAACAGTTCACCTCACTACCATATACGTTAGGAAACAAAAAGACAGATTTGGAGGGCATGGGGGAAAGATGAAAGAAATACAGAGAAAGAGAGGACTGAGTTGCTAATTACACAAAAAAGGTCTCTTTCCTAACCTGAAAGAATTCATAATTTACTTACATTTAGTTTGTTTTTGTTTGTTTTTTTTAAGAAACTCAACAACCAACCAGGCATTTCTGCAGTAATGTCCTTTCTCTCAATTTTACTGCAATCTCAAGACAATACTTAAAAGTACCCCCTAAACTGTCAGTGGCTTCAGTAACAGGAGAGTAAGAGACTTTCTAAATTTAGGAAACCTACAAATCTGATTTCCTCAAAGGTTCAAAGAATAATAACAGGCCAATGCTTTTAAGTAGAAAGCAATTTCTCTGTTTTGCACACAGCCCTGCACATCCAAGGGGGAGTATTTTGGGCAAGCTTCCATAGCAATCAGCATGAAAGCAGAGAGGCTTTCCTTTCCCTTCCCATTGGTAAGGTTACAGCTATGAAGGGCTGCTACTGTGCAGAGCTGCCAGGCTTGTGAAGATTTCCGTTATCTAATCAACGCCAGGGCCAGGAATAATCATCTTTGTTACTACACGATGACTAAGACACTCCTCTGAGGGGCTGTGCTCCAGTGAGCTGAAAGGAAGCGTGTGTGTTTGACAGAGGACACACCCAACATTCAAAGACGACAGGAAACAACTGAATTTATCACCACAAGGAGCAGATCATATAATAATACAAGGTCAGTTAGTCTATACTAAAAGAACCACTCTGCCCCCCTAAAACTGTTTAAGTTTTAGAGAATTGCTATTAGAAAGGTAATTCTATTTTTCACATACTCTCTGATGGCCTGAGCTTGAATGCTTTGTTGAAGCATTTTCTGGGGATCAAAATCACAAATATAGTCCCAATTCTCTTTGCTATATTTATGTCCAAGCTCTTTAGCCTTTGGAAATGCCCTTTATGGGTGGTCAAGGACAAATAGTATTAAAGACTATTATTCGGCTTTTTATGTAAGAAGACTTAATGTGTCAGCTGCATTTTAATCTAAGGATTATATGCTTACCCTCGGAAAATTCCTTTTAGAAATATCAATAAGGATTTTTTTTCTAGAATTCTTATTTTTTTATCACAAGGCCCAATTAACACTTATAATTGTATTGGTATTTTAGCACCTGAAATAAAAGACTTTAGCTGAGAGAAAGAGGCAGCTGCTGCAGAGTTAACAAGAAAGCCAAGATCTCTGCTGAGACCATCTAAATATATATCATACCATAAAAAATAAAAGAACACCACACTAACGCTTGCCACCGCAGGTATGTGTCTGAGCAAATGCCAATGCTACAAATTCTGACCTGGATTTTTTTTTAAGACTTCTAAATTGCCTTTCAGTTAAAGACAGTGGATGATCACACACATTTAGCTCCTCTCCCTCCTAAAACATTAATACAACAATTATTTCTTTGTAAGGGCATAAATCTGCAAAGATAACAGGAGCAAAGATTAAAATGTTAAGCTTTTTAAAGATGGGAAATCAGATAGATAATAGCAACTAACTTAGGCCCAAAGAAGCCAAATCTTCCAATTTATGTAGTCCCATTCGTAATCACAAATAGACATTCAAGGATTATCACACATATAAAGTAATATGAAAGACAAATAGGAGGGAAAAAAGTAGCTTGAAAGAAACAAAATTATGCTGAAAAATAAAGCTTCAAAAAGAAACTATCAGAGCTAAGAGAAAATACTCTGTCATGAAATAACAGGGTTCCTCACACTGAGATACACCTAACTCCAGACAGGATGGTCATCATCAATAACTCAAAAAACAACAGATGCTGGAGAGGATGTGGGGAAAAGGGAACACTTCTACACTGTTGGTGGGATTGTAAGCTAGTACAACCTCTGTGGAAAACAGTTTGGCGATTCCTAAAAGATCTAAAAATCGACCTCCTATATGACCCCGCAATTCCCCTACTGGGAATATGCCCAGAGAAACTTAAATCACTCTATGAAAAAGATACCTGCACATGCATATTTATTACAGCATTATTCACAATCGCAAAAACATGAAACCAACCATGTTGCCCATCGAAAGAGGAATGGATAAAAAAAATGTGGTACATATACATGATGAAATATTATGCAGCCATAAAGGACAAAATTATGAACTTCGCATCAACTTGGAAGGACTTAGAGTTTATATTAAGTGACCTATCACAGAAATAAAGAACTGAATATCACATGTTCTCACTCATAAGTGGACCTTGAACAATTATCATAATACTATAAGAAAGGGATTGGCAGCAGTGGGAAACTGCCTGGGGAAGAGGGTACAGGATTACTAGTAGTGGGAAACTGCCAGGGAGGTGGGGGCATACTTCATCAACAAGGGCATCTGCATAATGAACATTTGGATACCTAACCCTGAACTGTACTCCACATCTTTAAAATTAAAAATTAAAAAAAAAAAAAAAAAACGGGGTTCTGTAAAACAAAAGAATTCAGAGAACAACAACAACAAAAAAAGGTCAAAAAATAAAAAAAATTATAACACGAATAATTTCATAGAAGGGTTTGAAGATAAACTGAAGAAATAACCTAAGAATATAGCTTAAAAGCAGAGGTAGAAAATAGAAAAGATAAGACAGTCATAGGACAAGTAAGTCAACATCTAACAGGAATTCCAGAAGGCAAGAACAGAGAAAACAGAGAAAGAACATCAATAAAGCTATACGTAAAGAAAACATCTAAAACTGAAGGACTCAAGTTTCCAAGAAATGAAAATAAAGCCCCACCAAGGAATATTATCATAAAACTCCAGAACACTGAGGATAAAGAGAAGAACTAAGAACCCAATAGCAAAAGTAAGAAAAAAAAGTCACCTACAAAGGACTAAGAATCAGAAGGTCTCAGCCTTCTCACTATCAGCGCTAGAGACTGGAAGATAGCAGCCATGCCTTTGCTGTTCTACAGCTCAGTAATTTCCAACTTAAAATTCTACCTCCAGTCAGACTACAAATCAAACATGGATGACACATTTTCAGATATGCACCAACTCTTACCTCCCATGTGCAATTTGTTAGGACACGTTCAGAAGATGTGCTCTACCAATATAAGGGGATAAATCAAGCAGGGAATATGAGATAGAGAAAACAGAGAAGTCAACACAGGAGCAAGATACAAGAAACTCCCAGAATACTACTGAAGAGGCAATTGCATGATGTGGTATACAGCAGGTCTAGAGAGGAAGCAGTCTAAACTGGAGCAAAGAGTAAGCCTCCAGGTGAGATTTGTCCAAGAAGATGTAATGGATAAAATAGCCGATATGTCCTAAGGTATTAAGAGGAGATTTACATGGAAGGCTGTTTATGGTTAAATTCACATTGCGTGCCTAGACAACATAAATTTTAAAAAACAAGAAAATTACCAAATCCAAGAAAAACAAGATTTGCATACAGGAAAGTTAAAGAAATCAAGCTATACTATATTTTTATACAGCACAGGTATAAAGCCTATTTACACAGTAGAAGGTAAACAACAGATAAGAAATGAGAGAGGAAGCTGGGCTCAGTGGCTCAGCCTGTAATCCCGCACTTTGGGAGGTTAAGGTGAGTGGATTGCCTGAGCCCGCGGGTTCGAGACCCGCCTGGGCAGCGAGACTTCATCTCTACAATAAATCAAAAAAATCAGCCGGGAGTGGTAGCGCATTCCTGTAATTCCGGCTCCTTGGAAGGCTGAGGCGGAAGGATCACTGGAGCCCAGCAAGTCAAGGCTGTGGTGGCCGGAAGCGGCCAATGCACTCCAGTCTGGGTGACAGAGTGAGACTCCAACTCAAAAAAAAAAGAAATGAGAGAGGGAGAAGAGAAACAAGCATATGGGGACCCAAGTTTTTCACGACAGGCCTTCTAGAACCACATAACTCTTTAAAAAACAAAGATCTATGACTGCAATATAACAAAACCTAGAACTGTAAAAGAGATGACTGTTACAATCTATACCTAATACTTCTTTGTATACCACCTGACAACTTACAAATTACTTTCACAGAGGTCTAATGATTTCACATTTGCCACAGCTCGGCAAGTTAGGTTACTTGATAGAGACAAGGGAAGCACCTCAGGGAAATTAAGTAACTTGATCAAAGGGACATAGAACAACAACGTGGGAGAAACAGGACTGGAAACGGCACAGCATGCACCAGGTGAGTTTGGGATTTACAATATGGTCGATAATGGTGATGTGAGTGGGAGTGCAGAGGGCGATGAGCCAAATCGAGCTTGGGGCCAATGCCTCTCCGTGTAAGCACGCACAAGAGTCACCTAAGGCTCCACTTACATGAGGAGTATGAAGTAGTCCAAATCCACAGAAACAGAGCAGGGCTGCCCAGGACCTTGGGGGAGGGAGGAAAAGAGGGACTGTTCAATGGGTATGGAGTTTCAGATTTACAAGGTGAAAAAGTTCTGAAGATCTGTTGCACAGCAACATGAATATGCTTAACACTACTGAACTGTACACTTAAGGGTTAGGATGGTAAATGTTGTATCATGTTTTTTAACTACAATTTGAAAAAAAAGAATCACCTGGCAGGCTTGTCAAAACACTGATTGCTAGACTTCCCACTCCCAGAATTTCAATTCAATTAGGTCTGGGTAGGACCTAGGAATTTCCCCTTCTACCAAGTCACCTGATACCACCACCCCAGGGACCAAATTTTAAGAGCCACTGCTCTAGTTCAAACATTCTCAACCCTGAATGCACAGTAACTTCACCTGAGACCCCAGGCCAAGTAAATAAGAACATAAGAGGTGGGGAGGTATGTGGCTAGAGCAAGTGCTTTTCAATCCCTCAGGGTGGCTCTAAGGTACAGCCAGTTTGAGAACCCCTGGCCTGGACACTGGCCACACACGAAGGCAGGACTATATCTGTGCCTGCTAAGAGCAGACCTATGGCCACTCAGCCATATGCTGGCTGTGCCTCAATTTCCTTATTTACTGAATAAAGACCACAGAGCTGTTGAGAATATCAATGGGATAATCAATGGCAGAACTCAGGGAGGTGCCTCGCATATAATGAATAATAATGTCATTACTTTTGTTGCTGACATTACAGGAAATAAGGTTGACCCTGTTTTCTCAGGTATAAAATGGGGTCAGGTTAAAGGCAATGAAGAAACTATTAATATTCAATTCCAGACTACTCAGCAAGGCAAACGGCTCCCAAGGAGCTAAGAACAAAGTGAGTGGGATTAAATCGAAGAACGTATTATAATTCCCACAAATAACAGGCAAACTTAGGGTCATTTCCACAGAATGAATAGCTAATCTCTTTACTCTCTGAATAGGTGTTGTTATTTGGAATATAGACATCATTGTAAAATCAGGTGTGGGAATCAATGCTCCACCACTACCTCCTCCATCTAAAGAAACAACAAAAACAATGAGGTGTGTTCAGACAGAAGGTAACAGAAGACACAGAGCTGAAATTCTACATGGTTAAAAATTTCTTGTCAAATGAAATTGAAAACAGAGAAGGGTATGGTTCATTCAAGAAATATCAGTTTCCCCGTGCCGGGCACAAGAGGCGTGGGGGAGGAAGCCAGCACTGCAGGGCCAAGTCCATCAGGCAAGGTTAGGCATGGAAGTGGGCAGGTCCCACATGCTTTGTGAATATTAAATAACAAGCATCATTTTTCCTCAAAAGCACTGCAGGGAGAGCCAAAACTGTCTCTCCTAAGTTTTTCCTTGCTTTCATAACTGCATATTTTCAGGATGTATCATGAATTACTCACAGGGATACTTTAAGCTTCCAATGTCTTGAGTCAACAGTAAATACAAAGAAATTACTGTCGTGTCCTCAGAAGGCAACATGACCCTCCCTAGATGTCTAGGCCATACCAGTGTCTGAGCTGAAAGGGAAAAAATCTCCTTCATTGAGTCATTTGAATAATTTCCCCACAAAACATTCTTAAGAGTTGTGGGGAAATATTCTCAATGAGGATAGCAGGTCTATTTGCAGACAGGACTGGCTGGAGGTCTTGGGAGCAGCATTCTGCAGTGGGCCAAACCTCTCAGTCCTTAACTGTGTCCTTGCACCACACTCATAGGTTCAAACCCGCCTCCTGACCACAAAAATCTTTTGTTTTCTCTAAAGCGAAGAATACTGGATCTGATGAAACAATCAGCAAACATCTCCCAAGTGAGCGGCCAACCCTGGCCAACCCTGAATGTGACTGATTGTCCCAAGCATGTGCCCTCCAGGCGGGAACAATCTCCCCATAGCAACGTTCTCCTAAACATTCCTGGGGGAACTCTTCGGGTGGGAAGTTAAAGATCAACTTTCAAGTAGAATACCCAGAAACGCTGTCCTTCTTGGACACGTAGGCACCTCCATAAAGCAGCCTACTATGTAGTGGTTTTTCCCTCTCTGTCTCCTTATTTTATCATCAATCTAAATGTCCCACAATCACAACACAGAAGCAAGTATGGGGACACGGACAGTCAGGACCTTGTCAGTGCTGACCCTTACAGACCACGTGAGTCAAGACTCCCTTGACTGTCAAATAAAGAGAACCCTCGCTTTTCTGCTAGCAGGACTGTTTTAATGGTTAATAGCAAGGCACAGAGAGGCTAGTGTACACAAGACACTGTTCTAAGAACCCTGCAAATATCCATTCATTTGATCCTTCTCAGAACCCTAGAGGGTAAACACCTTTATCCCCATGGCACATTTGAGGAAACTGAGACACAGGGAGGTAAGTAATTTGTCAAAATCTCATGCAAGCTAATAATTGAACATAGCATAGCCCCAGCATCCATGATCTTAATCACTTATTTATCCTGCCTCCCTGATACATCTCTCAGGTCAAACAAGAGAATATACTTGAAAATGCTTTGCAAACCATAAAAAGATACATTAACTACAATCACTAGCTGGGGACAGTGGTTCACGCCTATAATCCCAGCACTTTGGGAGGCCAAGGCAGGAGGACTACCCGAGACCAGGAGTTCAAGACCAGCCCGGGCAACATAGTGAGAGCCCATCTCTCACAAAAGTCCTATAAAAGTATCTATTATAGTGCCTCCCAGCACCCACCAATGCTCCTGGTAACTGCCATGACTTATCTCTGGAGGGCACGACTCCAAGCTGTCATCAACTTATGCTTCATCTTCACCGGAAGACATGCTGACCTCAGGCTCTGAGGTGAAGCATATGACCTGGCAATCCAATGAGAACAATGTCCCTGGCCACGGCGACTGGTCCAGCACTAGGCACGTGGCCCATCGTGGCCAGGAATGTTGTATAATACCTTCCATGATCACCGTAGTGATTTGAACCTGAAGCAGCCAGAAGTCTCTATTCGAAGTCCCAGAATATGTAGCCACGATAGATATTCACGACATCGTTTGGATCCTCAGCCCAGCCCCTCCTAAAGGTAGGTCCATTTCCTATATCTGCAATTACTTAAGCCCATAAATTTTTCACTTCAGATAGTTTGAGGCACGGTGGTTCACAACTGTAATTCCAGCATTTTGGGAGGCCAAGGTGGGAGGACTGTTTGCGCTGAGCAGTTCAAGACCAGCCTAGGTAACATAACGAGACTTCGTCTCTATAAAAAAATAATTAAAAATTTGCCAGGCATGTTGGTGCACACCTGTAGTACAGCTACTCAGCAGCCTGAGGCAGGAGAATTGCCTGAGCCCAGGAGTTTGAGGCTGCAGTAAGCCATGATTGTGCCACGGCACTCTAGCCCGGGCAACAGAGTGAGACCCTGACTCAAAAAAAAAAGTTTGAATTGGGTTTTCTGTCACTTGCAACCAGGAGAATCATGGTTGCTACTCCGTTCTATCAAGCTATATTTATCTATACTTCAGTACTTTCCCTTCTCTGAAAATAAAACTTGGGAGACTGATGACATAAATTTTCATTAGTTAGTCTTGACAAATCAATACTCCTGAGGTTGGAGTTCTCAACAAGAAAATTCCATATTATGTAGAACAAAGATCCATTTTTTTTTCAATGCCTCAGAAAAAGTGACTTGGCCTATCATCAAATTTGTTTCAGAAAACCTTTTTAAACCAAAAGAATTAAGCCTGCAGTTTCTAGCTCTGTAAGAAAAACAACTGTGATATTTACTTTCTTAATTCTTATTTTTCCTCTAAATCTACACAACTATATAGAATTACTAAAAAGAATAGAATTGAATTTTTAAAAACATTTGAAACACAAAAAGTAGAAGATATGAATGGATATAAATTATTTCTTCCTCCTAAAGAAGATCAACTACACTCTAACTTTAGTAATTTTAGCAACAAAACAAACCAGTTTGGAGTTTTAACCACGTTCACTAAACTATTCATTGTACCAGCTAACTTTCCTTATCAGTGGTTCCTTCAGAAGCCTAAGATTTCAGAGGAAAGCACCACAGGCCATGCAGATCACTGACTCAAGACGTGGCAAAGAGCTTTCCATTGGAGGTCTGATGTCTCCTAAATCAATGTGTAAACACGGCCAGGGCTTCCCGCATTTTCACAGCTTTGACTTCTTGCACACAGATAAATACTGCAACTACAACCACCAAAGAGACATCCTATCTTACTCCCTAAGAGGGCTCTTGGACTGAAAGAAGGCAACGCAGCCACCGTGGCTAACGATCACTCACTGTATGATTCCACTGTGTTTCCTCTGGATTGGGTTGAGGACAGTCTGGAGGTGGTGAACAGACAGCCACTCATAGCCTGCGTGTCCTCCCATAAAACACATCCAAGCCAGGCTCGGTGGCTCAGCCTGTAATCCTGCACCTTTGGGAGGCTGAGGTGAGTGGATTGCCTGAGCCCACGGGTTCGAGACCCGCCTGGGCAGGCGAGACCTCATCTCTACAATAAAATTAAAAAATGAGCCGGGCGTGGTAGCGCATGCCTGTAATTCCGTCTACTCGGAAGGCTGAGGCAGAAGGATCGCCGGAGTCCAGCAGGTCGAGGCTGCGGTGGCCGGGAGCGACCACAGCACTCCAGTCTGTGACAGAGTGAGACTCCAACTCAAAAAAAAAAAAAAAAAAAAAAACCACATCCAAGCACATATGAAAATGCTCACCAGGTTAAAAAAATGTTAAAAACAAGCTTCAAATTCCTTAAAGAAATCTTTAAAATATTTCTACATTTTCTATGTTCATTACAATGTCCCAAGCCTCCCACTAAAAAACAAACATTTATGACTTGGAATAAGCAAACAGATAAGCCTATCAACAGAGACAGATTAATTTGTTATACTACATTCCAAACTTTATTATATCTTGGTTTTCTGTTGAGGTTTATTATTTATTATTAAAGCAGCAAATGACTGGAAGTCTATTTGGCTTGCTTTGTTAAGCACTAAACAGTCTGATGTCACCACATGTGAACAATTAGAACCTTTAAAACCGTAATTATTTGTGCACATGTCACACTACATACTCCTCATTACTGAAGAAGCCATTGGACTATGTAGAATAAGCATTTATCAATTTTATAAAATATAAAGATTCTCGTTTTAAGATGAAGACTTAGCAATTCTGTTTCCATTTTACAATTTTGTTTTGATTTATAGAAAGCACAGTCCTAAAATGGAACCTCAAGTTCACAAGAGCCTTTTTTAAATTCCAACAACAAGAACCATGTCTTATTACAACCATTTTATGCCTGAAATACAATAGTCACTCTGTAAATATTTTTTGGATGAATAAATGCATGAAAACATTAACACTACATTTAATGGGTTCAGATAATTACATGACTACAGAAGTTATTACTACATCCTTGCTTTTCTGAAGTACAGTAAGAATTGGCAAACTTTCTTTTGTAAAGGTCCAGATGGTAAATATTTTAAGCTTTGGGGGCCATATGGTCACTTCTGCAATTACTCAACTCAGGTCTTTTTGCAGCTATTCAACTCTGCTGTTATAGCACAATACATAAACAAATGTGCATGACTGAATTTAAATAAAACTTTATTTACAAAAACAAAATTTTTCCCTAAAAACATCCAGATCCCCTGAGGAACACGTTCTTATAACGAGCACTCTATTCCCCAAAGGTTGAAAATTGGCAGACTTGCTAAATTCAGCCAGACATGTTTTGTTGGATCAAAATTTGGGCAGGGGATATATACTCATATATGTGCTCATCACTCCTTACTGAGCAACCACTGTTAATTTCAGTCATGTTGCCAACCTGGTCCATGTAAGCCTTTGAATTTCTATCCCTGAATTCTGCATTACACTTGGCTCCCAGGGATGTGACCCATATCCATACCTGTAAATGCAGAACCATGACACAGGCTCTTCAAGAGCAATCTCACAACTTTCAATGCTTTGCCCCTCAAATAACACTTAACACCAACACCCAATGAACTTTAAATATTCATTGACTGCCTGTTTGATATGGTCTGCATAAACTCCCTGGAGGTACTGTAATAATGGCACAGGAGAGGATGTAGAAAACAAGTGCCAGCATGCAATAAAGTGAAAGGGACATGGTGAGCCACAGAAAGAGCAGCAGGAATCACTACAGGACTGAAAAAGCCACACACTCATCTCCCAAGTGCATCTCAGTCTTCTGTCTGCCATCTGGATTTCTCCTTCACATCACAGCAGAAATTAGATACAAACTGGGACCATCTCCACTGTAATCATGGTGTGGTTGCAACCTTGCTTAATCCCTGTTTCTGTTGAAGGTAACCCTGGACGGGCAAACTCAAAAAATTGCCCACATCTAGTAAAATAAATTGTTAAATTTTCACACAACGGAATGCTCTATAGTAATGAAAATGAACAGTCTATAATTGTATACAACAATATGGAGGAATCTCTAATACATTGCTGATAGATGCCAGATACAAGAATACAATCTGTATTATATATTACACACATATACACACACAAATACACAGAAAGTAAACAGGCAAAACTAATTTATGCGCTAGAAGTGAAGACAGTAGTCACCGATGGAGCAGAGTACAGTTGACACTTGAACAATATGGATTTTAACCTCGAGGGGCACTTATATGCAGATGTTTTTCAATTTAAAAAACTGGTTTGGGTTGGGCTCAGTGGCTCAGCCTGTAATCCCAGCACTTTGGGCTCAGCCTGTAATACCAGCACTTTGGGAGGCCGAGTGGATGGCCTGAGCCTGCGGGCTTGAGATCAGTCTGGGCAACTTGGCGAGACCTCGTCTCTACGATAAATCATAATTAGCTGGGCATAGTAGCATGCACCTATAGTTCCAGCTACTTGGAAGGCTGAGGTGGAAGGATCTCTGGAGCCCAGCAGGTCGACACTGGGGTGGCCCTAAGTATGCTGCAGCACTCCAGCCTGGGCAATGGAGTGAGACTCCAACTCAAAAAAAAAACTGGTTTGAAAACACTCACAAATCACATAGTTTAGAAACATTGAAAAAACATGTTTTAAAGTTAGGGATGGCATGAATGCATAAAATATAAGTAGATATGCATTAATCAACTGTTTTGTTACCAGTAAGGTTTCCAATCAAGAGTAGACTATTGGTTAAGTTAAGTTTTGAGGGAATCAAAAGTTGTATTTGGATTTTCAACTATGTCTGGCATGAGACTGTTGGTCATGTTCTATTTTTTAATCCGGGTACTGGTTACATGAGCATGCTCAGTTTGTAAAATTATATCAAGCTATACACTTGTAATATGTGTATTTGCTATGTTTGTGCTTTACTTCAGTAGAAAGGTTTTTAAAATCCCCCCATATCAAAGTGGTCTAGAGTCAGCCACGGCCCTGCACGCTGTCCCTTCATTCATCCTTCAAAGCCCCTTTGCCCCCTAGGGAGCCCCACTCAAACCTCCTTATCTTTTCAAAGCATAACCATGCACAGGCCAAAGAGCAAAAAAGCAAACTAGATCATTCTGAGCTACCTGGGATTCTAGGCATAACTCCTCCTGAATGTCAGTGTCTTTCAAAGAACCTTTACTGGCATCACTAACCTTTTGTTCTAAATCAGAAATGAGAGTATTAAGAAGCCACAACTGTCCTAAATGGCTCACTTAAATAGACTTCTTTTAAAATATGCTCTAAATGGGCAACTCTAGTTCATAAATGTCTATAAAGCAATGCTAGATAACAGGAACCACTTGAGGAAGGTACCATAAATACGTTATAACTGAGATTGGAAGAATTGACAGCTACCTTAGAACTGATTGCATAATAGGCTATAATGTGTAATGATCTACAACTGTAATCATAGCTGAACACATCTTTGAGATTTGTTATAAAGCTTCAATTCAGATAGTCAAATTATAGGACTGGAAATAATTTTTAGCTTCTCTAATGTTGATTTTAATATATTAACCTCAACTTCACATTATCACTTATATTCTTTCCACATTCTCCTATAAGTTTAGATTTTTAAAAATCAATCTAAGACCTTTGATCACATTAGAGCACAGAGACTAGTCTACTTGTGAATGCTAATCAGGAAGAAGGCGAGAGTGGTGATCAGATCCACTGACTAACCATCCACTGACTAACCATAAAACTTCAACCATGGTGGGGGCTGCTGGTGGGGAACAGGCATGAAGAAAGCCTAGTAATTCCACTCTCTTAGGGCACATGTATAGCGTAAACTCCCACCCTTATAATCAGATGTTTCTCACATCAAACAAATATATATTGCATATCTGTCCATTAAATAAATCATAGTTTAAAAAATGTTTAAGCTGACTTTATTTCTATCAACTATGAAAGGAGTATAACAAAGATATACTCTTTAATAGAACATTATAACTGTCTAACGAAATGATTCTATGTTACAGTTTTTAAATGTCTTTCTGGGAAAAATATCCTTCTTTTTAAGAACTGCATCCCCAAGCCGGGCTCGGTGGCTCAGCCTGTAATCCTGTGCCTTTGGGAGGCTGAGGTGAGTGGATTGCCTGAGCCCGCAGGTTCGAGACCCGCCTGGGCAGCGAGACCTCATCTCTACAATAAATCAAAAATCAGCCGGGCGTGGTAGCGCGCGCCTGTAATTCTGGCTACTCGGAAGGCTGAGGCGGAAGGATCGCTGGAGCCCAGCAGGTCGAGGCTGCGGTGGCCGGGAGCAGCCACTGCACTCCAGTCTGGGTGACAGAGTGAGACTCCAACTCAAAAAAAAAAAAGAACTGCATCCCCAAGAATTTAGGAGAAAATGTCATGATATCTGTACCTACTTTCACCAAAAAAATGTACAAACACACACACACACACACACACACAGAGAGAGAGAGAGAGAGAGAGAGAGAGAGACAGACAGACAAATAGACACATGGTGGCAAAAGGCTAAACTGTTAAATCTAGATAGTAGATACACAGGAACTCATTGTATGTTAACTCTTCAGCATGTTTGAAAATTCTTTATGATAAAAAGCTGCACAGAACTCCTTACTTACCTCTCAAGTGATGGCTGTCTTCTTTCTTCTAATCAAAAGTGAATGGCTAAATATGCCCAAAGGCACATTCAGGGATCATTCATGCTGCCTTCACCCTGCAAGAATAAGCACAACAAACACGTTATCACCAAGAATTTGTATTAAGTTAATGTTATTTCAGTTGAGAAATATTATTAACATCTGACAAGCCTCTAAAGTAAAATACTGCTATAACTTTTGTTTAACAAGAAAAAAGGTAGAAAATGGTCCCATCACATACTGAATGTGGAAAATAATCACCAGTCCCACCCATTCTAGAACTTCTAGAACAAAGGAACACCTTGTTAAGTTTCTTTTTTCTTTTGAGGTATGATTGACAAATAAAAATTGCACGTATTTAGGGTATACAATATGATGGCTTGATAAATATATTTACATTGTGAAACGATTACCAGAATCAAGCTATTTAACGTATCCATCACCTCACATAGTTTCCTTTATTTTTAGTTTCTGGTTTTACCAGAATTTTCTAAATTCTAAAAGAGCTGTAACACCATGGTGTACCTCCTTATGTGTAGCAGATGGGGGTAAGAACATGTGAGGTCTACTCTCTTAGCAAATTTCAAATATACATTACTTTAACTATAGTCACCATACTGTACATTAGGCCATCTTATAGCTGAAAGTTTGCCTCAGTATGTTTCTCTTAATTCTCAGCAATTTCAGGATAGTGACACAACCCAAACATCCACTCAAACAAAAACTGGAGCTTCAATGACTTGAGTTCACTCTGACCTTGGATTTCTTTTTTTTTTTTTTTTTTTTTTTTTTTTT